>NW_028227264.1:35572500-35825000 GCF_978045245.1 Mus caroli
AGGATGCTGGAATAGTATCACACCAGCAATTAAATATATATGTTTGGAATGACACTCATATTTCACTGACTAAAAGAAGTCACACATTCCATAAACCTAATTTCAAGATGATGGCACAGTAAAACATCTCTCATTCCACAGGAAATCTAGGGCACTGGTAAATACCACAAATATCTTCTCTATGACCCCAAACTGATAAGGTAGAGAAGTAATTTAAATAATTTCAGAATTAGTATATGTCCTTGAACTATGTAGTACATGTTGATACTCACATCCTCCCTCTTCCCTAACAATGCATATGAGTACTACATTCTCTTAGTACTTTGGTGAAATAGGTAAAGCTGAGGAAAACATTATCATTAACCTATAAGCTCCTTTTGAACACTGAATTCTTTGATTTGAAATAGCTTAAAACCACTCACAGAGGACTAGGCAAATGAAAATGAGCTAGCTAATTATAAATGAAAGTGAGAGTCCAAGCACTCCTGAGTTAAGTGTGTATGCAACATTAGTAAAGAAATGGAAACTCCTATCCATTTATTCCATTGTACTTACCTTTCCCAGCCAGAAAGCCTTTGGCGCCTAGTACATTTCTGTCGGCGTTCCATGGTGATTTAAATCAATTAATATCTACTTGCAGCAAAGTGTTGACAGCAAATTTCTAAATTCACAGGCTTGACACTTTCCAGTGTAATTGGGCATACATGAAAGAACTTTTCAGCTTGCTACTAAAAGCAACTCAGAAAAAAATGTGAAGTGGGTGTTAACCCTTTGCAAGGAGGCTACCTGATTTGGAATGCTGCCCTCAATGGCCTTTTCTTGGAGAGAAGCTAGACACAGACTATGTGGGAACTCTAGTCCATGAGCTGAACCCAGAAGTCCCTGAAAACTCGAGAAGGATTTTTTTTTTCAGCCCTCTAGATGAAGGGAAGTCTTGGGTGAGAGCCCAAGAGAGTCTAATGGAGGGAATTTTAACTGATGATAACTATTGCTTCAGCTTAAGAAAATATTAGTACATATATGTCAGAGGGAGCGGGCTGAAAAATATTTAGTCTCAGGGATGAGGAGACAGCATGGCCAGAGAAGTGTAGGCTATGTTAGAGTGAACTTGATTTCAATCCTCAACATCTCTGTGTGAAAGCCAGGTGTAACTTAATCAGCAAGCAACAGGTCACTGAGAGACCATGTCTCAAAAAACACAAGCTAGGGGGGCCTGAGAAAAGACACATGACACTCAAAGCTGACCTCTGGCCTCCACATACATACATGATGGGGTAGTATATTATAACTTTTGCCCTGTGTTGTGACTTCCTGAAAAGATGACCATGGTACAGACCTGGGCGCCAGGTGAAGACCTTCAGTTGGTGCACAGGACAAGATGCCAGTTGGCAGAATAGCTTTTGGAGGGACAGAAAGTATATACACATCTCAGAATTGGCCAGCCCTGAGTATAGGAGGGGCCATAACTGTCCTGGTAAGTTTTTAGGGGAAGGAGCAGAAGATGAAAGGGCCCAAGGGTACAGGGTCCACTGGTACAAGAACTTTTGTTACAGAGTCCTTTGTCATAGGAGCTGCTGACACTTGGGGGCTTCATCTGGGTCTCTCACTATTTTGCAACGTCTTCTGGACAGCAGCTGATCTTCCAGAGAACTGATGACAGTGTGGTGAACGGGTCCTTTGAGAAGGTAGTTTATCTAAGTCTGGAGATAATTCATGGCTCTGGGGGTTTGATGCTGAGATCTGAGCCCCCTATGGCACTACTCAGGAAGTCAGCCAGCTGCCAGTCTTCATGAGAATGCGTCATCCTCGTGGGAAGGAAACTTCAGGTTTAGAATCCAGATGCCCCTTGGTTTAGGATTTTATTGCTGTGAAGAGACACCGTGATAAAGGTAACTCTTAGAAAGGAAAACATTTAATCGGATCTGACTTACCGTTTCAGAGATTTAGTCCATTATTATCATAGCAGGAAGCATGGCAGCCTATCAGTAGACTTGGTGCTGGGGGAGCAGAGGGTGCTACATCTTGATCCACAGGCAGCCAGGAGCAGACTCTGATTTCACACTAGGTAGAGATTGAACAGTAGGAGACCTCAAAGCCCACCCCACAGTGACGCACTTCCTCCAAGGCCACACCCACGCCAACTAGGCCACACCCCCTAATAATGCTATTCTCTATGGCCAAACATTTAGAAGAATGGATCTATGGGGGCCATAGGTATTCAACTCACCATATCCCCTGATTCCAACAGCTACCTGAACTCAGGATGACAGCAATGGACATTTGAGATTTTTTTTTTTTTAAATTTAAGCAAAGTTTCACTGTATTGCTACAGGCCTTGAGCTCATGATTCTCCTGCTTCTGGTTCCTGAGTGCTTCAATTGCAGGTATGTATCTCTATTATGTGTGCTCTGAACTATATTTTATAAAATGCTGCTAATATGTTAGGAAGGATCTAAGTTAATCTCACACATTATTTTATTCAAATCATATGTAATGGAGATGAAGGATCTGTGTCAACTGTCTTGTGGTTCATGTGAGTACATCCAGGATTCTCAGGGTCTGGTCATGTGTGCTCCTAGTATGGAAAGGAGGCAGATGGTCTGGTTATATGTGCTCATGTGGAGTGAAGCTGAGGGTCTGGGTGTGTTGCTCCTGGTGTGAAGTGAAAATACTGAGGGTCTAGGGGTGTGTGTGTGTGTGTGTGTGTGTGCACTCCTAGAGTGGGGCAAGGCTGAGGGCTTAGGTGCATGTGTTTCTGGTGTGGAGTGAAGCTACGGGTTTGTGTGTGTATGCTCCTAGTGTGAAGTGAAAAGGCTGAGTATGTGTGTGTGCGCATGTATATGTGCATGTGTGTGTGTGTGTGTGCTCCTAGTGTGAGGTAAGGCTGAGGGTCTAGGTGTGTGTGTGTGTGTGTGTGTGTGTGTGTGTGTACTCCTGGAGTGAGGTAAGGCTGAGGGTTTAGGTGTGTGTGTTTCTGGTGTGAACTGAGATTGAGGGTCTGGGCATATGCTTCTGGTGTACAGTGAGGTCATGTTTCAGGCCATGAATATAACTTGTGCTTCCATTTCCACTGCTTTTGTTGCCAATTCACTGTCCAATATTCTTGTTTGTATGTCCATATTTCAGAATGGAAACCCTGACTAGGCAAAGGTTAGCTTCCTCAACTTTAGCATATTCAAGCCTTCCTAGAATCTGGGACCAGAGAGCCAAAGGCTTATGGTTCAAAGCTGTCCAAGTCAGAACTTAAAGCTGTAGCAACTTAGGTTAGAGGCTTGTTGTTCCGGGTGTTAACTATCAGTGGTTGCACACACAGCTATCCTTGGTCCATGCCTCCACTGCTCATCCATAACCACAGCTAGCATTGGTTTGCACTGGTGGTGGTTACTGCCAAAGCTATCAAGTCTGTGTGTAGGAACCTTGAACTCCTAACAGCAGCTGATATTATAGGCCTCGGTCCTTCGCTACTGGTATTCTAGGCCTTAGGGAATTGACAGCTCCCTAGAATCCTCCCATAGTCTCTCATATTTTACTTAACAAGATTGTGTCCTTCCACAGTATTGGGGTTCCACCTCCTTTTAACTTCTCTCCCCCTACCCACGCTTAACCTTGGCTGTCCCTGTTCTATTCAGTTTCTGACCCAGGCAACTCTGAATGCTTCACCAATGTTCATCAGGCAGCAGTCTTGGCTTCTGTTGGCAGCCATAGCACTGCCTCCTTGCCAGGCTAGTGCTAGCCTGCTCCATCCATGACAGAGATTACAAACAGACCAGAAAAGACCATCCACTCAGGGAAGACCTTGTTATTTTGTCCTAATAGTAACACATCCGCTGTCCTTATTTAAGAGTGTCTTCTGGCTGACTCAGGAATTGTGAACAACAATAATTGGAAGGGAGTGTTTACATGTGTATACCATACAAACATGGTGTTTGTAATTAACACCAATAACAGCACAACTTTCAGTTTGGGGGAAGTATAATCATAGATATACTTGTTGACCACAAGTGTTTTGCTGAACGCTAAGAAAGTGACCTATTTTGCTATGGACCAGACTGAGGATGTCTCATGTAGCCAGATGTTTGGCATGGCTGCAAGTGAGGTTCTTTAAAGTTCAGTGAGGCTTGCCTCCTCTGATGAAGGTCTCTTGAATAGTATAGGCTATTCACCTGAACACAGTATCTTGACTAGGACTCATGTCTTAAACATCTATGGTTTGTTACAGTGGATTAGTCAGGGTTTCTATTGCCTCCATGAAACACCATGACTAAAAGAAACTTGGAGAGGAAAAGGTTTATTTGGTTTATGCTTCTGTATCACTGTTCACCATGGAAGGAAGCCAGGACAGGAACTCAAACAAGGTAAGAACCAGGAGGCAGGAGCTGATGGAGAGGCTATGGAAGGGTACTGCTTACTGGCTTGCCTGTTAGCCTACTTTTTAGAAGAATCCAGGATCCCTGTCCAGGAGTAGGCCCACTCAAAATGGGCTAGACCCTTTCATATCAATTACTAATTAAGAAAATGTTCTATAAGTTTGCCTAGAGTCACATCTTGTGGAGGCATTTGGTCTTGCCCTCTGCCACATTCTTTCCTGAATTCAGCAGGATAATCCTGTCTTTTCAAAAATGCCTCTGGCTCTTCAAATCAGGAACAATCAGTATTTGTCCTGAATTAGTAACAGATTCATCAGCTCAGAGGAAAGGCTAGAGAGAGCTTTCAATCATGGTTTTACTCACTGGCTTTTCCTGAGAAAGTCTCTAACTTCTTGCAGGAAGAGCATGCATTATATTTAGCAACAAGTCCCTCCTTGCCCTGAAGTAAGCCGGAGAATAATGTTGAAAGCTCACTGAAAGCACAGAGAACTTGTGGGGTTTGTTACTTGGCAACTGAGATCTGAGCTGTTAAAATAAGAAAGCTACATTACTTTACAATTTTTTTTTAAATGCAGTGCATGCTTCTTTCTTTTCAAGGGGGGAGAAAATAAGATTACTATAGTGTCAACTTCTGAATGTTGAAGACATCCCAGCCTCATTGGGCAAGGGTTGCACTCTTTATGTTGTCCTATGAAGTAGGTATCTGTGCATCCACACTCCCCAGATGATGCAGCAAGTCTTGCCAGAGGTCCAGAGATGCCAGGAGAAAACCAAACAAATATTCAGACTGGAAAGAATGTTATCAGGAAGTGAGAAATGCTCTCTTGGATGTGGTGCGTGGTGACAACATGGTGAGGATACAGAGAAACTGTTGCAGCCTCTCCACTTCTAGAAGACTTCCCTCTAAAGGTCCAGGCCTACTTCTTTCCTCTTCACCTCATACCTTTGAACCTGTCCCTGACTCTATACGCAGCATCCAAGAAAGTATCGGTACTGCCTCAAATGCACCTTAGGACACTGGCAAAAGTAACCGAGCTATGAGCCAAGAAGATGGAAATATTTGTATAGCTCCTTGGAGAAAGTGGGGTATGGAGTGCTTTTTCTTTTTCCTTCTTTCTTTTTCCTTTTTCCTTTTAATAAGTCTTGGTTGAATCTTTATGTCTCTGGATTGTATGAAACTCAAAAGGGTACTAGGTATGCTGAATGCTCTAAATTCCATCGAGTTTCTTGTTCTATCTCTCCTGTCATCCCACAGTTGTTATTAAGGCCTGGGGACCTGCAGTCACATTTCATGTTGGTGAGTCAATAGAAGGGAAATTCCTAGGGTCAAGTCTTCTCGCCATCTGACTGATAACATGTTTGTGTTCTGAGAAGGCTAACTTTTGAGGATGTTGGAAGATGATGAAGGTAATTGACCACATTGCAACTTTTGTATTACATACTCAACAAGGAAATGTGTATCCTGATTTTACTGAGAAATGATAAAACAAAACAAAAAAAATTTCATCTATGTTGCCATGATCTCATAATTAAATCAGGAGGGTGCACTATTGCAAGCTGATATTTGATAAGAGTGTAAGTTTTGTTGCTATGTTGCTCCTTATATCTGCAATTATCTAGAAGGGGTCAGGGTGTATCATAGGTAGGAAATAAATATCTGTTGAATAAATAGTTTACAGAACATACTGCACATGCACATTATAAAAGAGAATTGTTTTGTCTGATATTACAGGAGATTAAATTCTGACTCACGTTACTTGACTATTTTTTCTAGACAAAGATCTCAGGATATGGCCATTTGTACTTCATAAACACTGTAACATTAGATGCTTTCTGATTTGTTATCTGTTTGACAAAAACATTATCCGCAGAGCCTTTTTATCTAAAAGCTACAGACCTGAGAATGCAGTTTTTCTTATGCTTCTTCCATATGGAACACTCAGTGCCTCTTACAAAAAAGCACATCTATTGGATAGTTCCTATGGGGAAACTTTTAGGACATTCTGAATGAATGGTATCAACTTATTTTCAATAATTACCTAGAGCATCACCAAGCATGGATAAATGTTAATTGCTGGAGTTGTAGCTGATTATATGTTTAGGTGATTCATAGAAATAAATACTTATTAATCCCCGTATTGATGTGGGCTAGGACTATCACAAGTAGCATTTAGAATGCAGTTGTAAAAAGACAAAACTGAGTGATCATTAATTACAAATTATGGGAAATGATGTGAAAGACCGTGTCTAGATTACCGGGGGTTGGGGGGGTGGGGGGACTTGTTGGGCTGAGGTGAAAGGGAGGCCTTTCAGATTGGAACACAGGTGAGTTCTTCCTGTCTAGATCTCTTCTGGAAGACCAGAGAGGGCCATGTACATTCAGAACAGGGGGCAAACATTTCAGGTAGAGGATAGGAATGTGTTCTCAGTTAAAGATTCATAGCTCCAGATCATTTATACTTATAGAAGAAACAATATGGAACTTAGGATTGTTTAAAATAATTAAGTTGGGGATTGAAGAGAGCTAGAGAGGCACAGGTACTCCAGATTGTCTGTATAATGACTGCTGAAGCTTAGACAAGTTATGCTTTGTTCTCTAGTGTAGTTTGTTATTTTACATAACAAAATGCTTACAAAAAGCTTTTGTCGGCATGATCATTGTCTAGTTCAGCTTGGGAGCTTTGAGCCCCTTTCCTTAATTGCTATCTTGACAGTGTTGAAACTAGCACTCCAAAGATCACATTAGTTGAAACATTTGCAAAACCAGCAATGCTGATGCTCTCAGTATAGAATAATCTCTGTGCTAGAAATTAAGATTTTCATGTTTGGGGTCTTGTTATTCAATTTGTTCATATTTTTGAAAGGATCTTGGCTATGTAGCTCAGTTTGATCTCAAATGTATGTTTTTCCTGTCCAATTCCTCTAAGCTCTGGAGTTCTAAACTTTATGGGTTTTTACAAAATAATAGAAATAGAATGTTTTAAGAAGTTTGACCATACTCAATAAGAAAATGTTCCCAAAGTATAATTTATATGTAACAAAATTCATATATTTTAAATATATGCATTCATAACACCACGGAGCTGAAGGATAGAATATTCAAACCCTTCAGAATTTTCATGTATCATTTGTAGTTTCCATTACTTATTTGGGGAAACTGCTAAACTGACTTTATTATTTTAATGTACATTTCTGTTCTGAAGTCATTATGTTGTGTCCTTTCACTCAAAGTATGGATGCAGTTCATCCCTTTGATGGTATATATTGTTACACCATTGAGTAACTATTGTGTCATATAAATACATGTAACATGTGTATCCATTTGTTGGTAGAAGTTGGGTTGGTTCTGAATTGGTCTACTGTAAACCAAATGGCAATGCACATCTATATGCAAGTCTTCTTTGTACACATGTGTGTTTTTTCTTAATTCAATAGCTAGGCAGTGCATCAAGGGTGCTTGACCTTTGTAGAAACTGTCAAGGTGCATTTTAAAGTATTTGAACCATATTGTATCCTCAAAGGCAGTGCATGAGAACTATTTCTTCACATTTATACATTAAGTATGTTATATTTAATTCAGCCAGCTTCTTAATTTCAGCCAGTATAATAGATACAAAATAATATCACAGCATAATTTTAATTTACACTTCCTTTTTTAATTAGAATTTTCTTTATTTACATTTCAAATGCTATCCTGAAAGTTCCCTATACCCTCCCCACACCCTGCTCTCCTACATACCTGCACCCACTTCTTGGCCCTGGCATTCCCTGTACTGAGGCATATAAAGTTTGCAATACCAAGGGGACTTTCTTCCCAATGATGGCCGACTAAGCCATCTTCTGCTACATATGCAGCTAGAGATAAGAGCTCTGGGGGTACTGCTTAGTTCATATTGTTCCACCTATAGGGTTGCACACCCCTTCAGCCTCTTGGGTGCTTTATATAGCTTCTCCATTGGGGGCCCTGTGTTCCATCTTATAGATGACTGTGAACATCCACTTCTGTGTTTGCCAGGCACTGGAATAGCCTCACAAGAGACAGCTATATCAGGGTCCCTTCAGCAAAATCTTGCTGGCATATGCAGTAGTGTCTGGGTTTAGTGGCTGATTATGGGATGTATCCCCAGGTGGGGTAGTCTCTGGATTAATTTACACTTTTTAAACAACCAATGTTGAACATTTGGATGATTATATATTCTGAAAAATTTATTGAAGTCACTGCAGGTCATATGCCAGCTCAGTGGGATAGCAAGTTCCAAACCATCCTGAGCTATAAGACTAGACCAAGTCTCCAAAAACAGACAAGCTAAAAACAAAGCAGAAGTCTATAAAAGTCTTTTCCCCTTTAATATGTTACATTGTTCACTGTATTGATTTGAAAAGTACTTTACACATTCTAGATACACTTCTTCATCATGCTTTAAGCTAGTAAAAGGATTGAATTTTAAATGCTATCTTTAATTCTTTCTCCTGCCTTCATTTAATAAATCTTTGCCTACGACATGATACAACATATTTCTGACATCTACTTCACCATCCTGATGACTTTAATGGCATAGAAAATCTTAAGTTCTGTTTTGTTTTTATAAATAGAAGTTCCTCCCTTAGTTACAATACAGTTTTTAGAATCATCTTGTCGTCTTTTTTTTTTTTAAATGGCTTGCCAGGTGTGTGATTTATATCCCATTTCTCAAAAAATTTCCCAGCAATCCTGTTTTATGTATAAAGGATTTGGATAACTTTTAATAAATTTATACCTAGGGTTTTAGGTCTTTTGAGAACATTGTACATGTATTCTTTTGACATTTTATTTTTCCAGACATAATGGCATGCCTGTAATTCCAGCATTCAAAAGACAGAGAAAGCAAAATTGTGAGTTAAGGCTAGAAACCAACTTTCAAGTTTGTCTTCAGAATATAAATTATGATTATTATATTGAAATTATATAATATTCTCACAAATACAAAACATTATATTACTACCATCTTCATGAATTATCATTTACCCCCACCCCCAGCTAAACTGAGTCTCTTGCAACAAAAGGCATCCAGACATGAAATCATTTGAATTGAGTGCTGCCATGTGCACAATGCTTCCTCCTCTTTTGACTATGCCTATCCTCCTAGAACTGCAGATGATTTCATAGTCCCATACTGTTTACAAGGGGGAACAAAATAATCCCAGAAGGATGCAGAGCCTGGATAATTGAGGAGAAAGAGGCTGATCCTTTGGAGGGTTGGTCCAGAGCATGAAATTGAATGTGCGATTTTTACCATAGTCACACAGGTAGGTAAATCCTGATTCTCTGGATTTTAGGTTAAGTTTTGTGCTCAGTTGAGTAGTTGAATAAGTTTGTTTGTATAAGCTGTCCTATAGGAAACCTAAAGAAAGTTTTTCCTCTTCTAAAACTGGTATATTATCAATTCCTTTTTTGATTGCTTTGTGGAACTTTTCTCATGATTAAATGAAACTTGGAAGCAAAAAACTTTTAGTCAAATGTTAAATGCAGATAGAGCTGAAGCCTGGTGTGTGTGTGTGTGTGTGTGTGTGTGTGTTGTGTGTGTGTGTGTGTGCATGAAGAGGTCAGAACTTGATACTAGATGTTTTTCTCTACCACACTCCACCTTATTTTTTTGAGACAGAAAACCTGGAATTTGCTTATTAGACAAGACTAACTGGCTAGAAGACCACTGCAACCATCTTGTTCTGCCTGTCTAGAGCTGGGATTACAAGCATGTTCTGTTACATGTTCTGTTACATGTTACATCTTGTTCTGCCTGTCTAGAGCTGGGATTACAAGCAGGTTCTGTTACATGTTCTGTTACATGTTACATCTTGTTCTGCCTGTCTAGAGCTGGGATTACAAGCATGTTCTGTTACATGTTCTGTTACATGTTACATCTTGTTCTGCCTGTCTAGAGCTGGGATTACAAGCATGTTCTGTTACATGTTCTGTTACATGTTACATCTTGTTCTGCCTGTCTAGAGCTGGGATTACAAGCATGTTCTGTTACATGTTCTGTTACATGTTACATCTTGTTCTGCCTGTCTAGAGCTGGGATTACAAGCATGTTCTGTTACATGTTCTGTTACATGTTACATCTTGTTCTGCCTGTCTAGAGCTGGGATTACAAGCATGTTCTGTTACATGTTCTGTTACATGTTACATCTTGTTCTGCCTGTCTAGAGCTGGGATTACAAGCATGTTCTGTTACATGTTCTGTTACATGTTACATCTTGTTCTGCCTGTCTAGAGCTGGGATTACAAGCATGTTCTGTTACATGTTACATCTTGTTCTGCCTGTCTAGAGCTGGGATTACAAGCAGGTTCTGTTACATGTTCTGTTACATGTTACATCTTGTTCTGCCTGTCTAGAGCTGGGATTACAAGCATGTTCTGTTACATGTTCTGTTACATGTTACATCTTGTTCTGCCTGTCTAGAGCTGGGATTACAAGCATGTTCTGTTACATGTTCTGTTACATGTTACATCTTGTTCTGCCTGTCTAGAGCTGGGATTACAAGCATGTTCTGTTACATGTTCTGTTACATGTTACATCTTGTTCTGCCTGTCTAGAGCTGGGATTACAAGCAGGTTCTGTTACATGTTCTGTTACATGTTACATCTTGTTCTGCCTGTCTAGAGCTGGGATTACAAGCATGTTCTGTTACATGTTCTGTTACATGTTACATCTTGTTCTGCCTGTCTAGAGCTGGGATTACAAGCATGTTCTGTTACATGTTCTGTTACATGTTACATCTTGTTCTGCCTGTCTAGAGCTGGGATTACAAGCATGTTCTGTTACATGTGGCTTTTCTGTGTGCTGTGTGTGTCATGTGTGTTTGTTGGGAATCTGAACCCAGGTCCTCATCCTTCATGGGCACCCACTTGCAGATATATCCCATGTCTACAGTCCCTGGAATCTTTTTTGAATAGCTATGCAAATATAGTTTTTTATTTTTAATTTGGCACAGAAGAAAATGGGAAAGTGGGGGTGTGGGGGGAATGGCATAAAATTAGGTAAGTAGGACTGTTGAGATGGCTCTGTGGGTAAGGACTTTTGTTGCCAAAGTTGCCAACCTGAGTGCAATCTCCAGGATATTGGTGGTGGAAAAAGAGAGTCAATACTTGACCATTGTCCTCTGATCTCCACATATGCACCATGGCATATGCTTCATCCCAGTGAACACATGAACACATGTAATAAACTGTATCTAAAAATTAAAAATAAAACTGGTATCCACTGTGTGCCTGCCAGGGACTTGCATACATGATTTCCTCTCATCTTTGCAATAATCCCATGAGATTATAGCAGGAATTCTGAGATAAGAATTATAATCTTCCCTTAGCAAGTGAAAAACTGCACTTCAAAGAGATTATATAATATGCTAAAGATTCTTTAGTTTCTAAGGGTATAGCTCCTAATCTCTTCATTTTCCACAGAGCAAACTGTCTAGATGAGGAACTGGTGGATATTGTAATGGAATGTGAAGAAGGAATATGGGACATTCAGGACTTACTCCTGGGCTTCTGCATTTGCTTGAGTTTTCTGCATATAATCACCCTTGAGCACCATACCCTCCTCACTTTCAAGCAGCAAGACATATCACAGATGAAAATATCCTCCCAGTTTATAGCTATGGCATTTGCATAGATTTCTTTTTTTCCCCCAGATACTATTCTGAAGTCAAATCTTGTTTCTAAAGTGCTAGACCTATGGTAGATGCTGAAGAGGAAGTTATAACACAAGTCCTGCCATAAGGAAGCTTTGTCTTTGGATATGAGATAGGATCACTCAGGTAGATTATTCAAGGTAATTGCTGACAGCACACAGATAGTGCCATATGAATGCACAAAAATTCATGCAACAGAAATCAGAGGGTGCTGACAGTGGAGTGGGTACTTAGACTTTGAGTGGAGGGAAGGATTCAAGTAAGAAAGGGTGTATTTCTAGGCAGGAAATGATGTGATGAGAGTATGAATGTATCCCCTTTTCTAGAAGGAGCACATGAAGGCCACATGGCTGGAGTGTTGCCCTATCTGTGTAGTAGAACCTGAGATCTGGAGGTAGAGATCACAATACACAACTGAACACCTGAGCACCAGTAACCATTGTTGATATTCTTGCTGCTGAACTAATTACACACACACACACACACACACACACACACACACACACACACAGTCTCTTATACACACATGTGCACAATACCCATTACCCATATCTGAAAGTGATACAACAGAGATGTTGATCAGGCATCGATGCAGGGACTCTGACACAGAGCAGGAAAGTGCTAATGACCATCCTCCCAAAGCAAACATGGGTTTGAGTTTCCACTGCAGTCATCAGTAACAGGGTGCATGTCTGCAGAAGGCAATTAATTACTACACTTCCTATCGGCTTCAAGCATTTTATTTTTTATTTTTTGTCTGTAATCATCTTCACTTTCTCCTGTGTCTTCATAGCAAGGTTAATCTTTTCATTCAGGCCCCATTCCCTTCAGCTTTCCCATGGAATAAATCTGCCTATGCCACAATCTTAATGTTGTAGAGATGAAAGGCTTTGCTTTTCCCTCTCTACCTAAATTAAGAAAAGACTCACAGTGCAAGGGGGCTGGTGACTTGCTAGGATCTGAGTATATACAGTCTTTAGCCTGAGAAGCTGGAAATATTAACTCAAATGGTACAATCTAAATAAAAAAAAAAGATTGCTCAATATCAAGTAACTTACTTCAAATGGGAAGCCCAACCCAAATGGGAAGAAAAGGATCATAAAAGTAACAATGTCTAGGAAGATTTTATTTCAAAATATAGTTCATGTCCTTATCCATTCACTCATTTGTTTATTATTGATTGATTGATTGATTGATTGACGCTGTCTTTAGGTTACAATTGCTATGTAGAGATAACATGACTAAGGCAACTTATCAAAGAAAGCATTTAATTGGGAGTTTGCTTACAATCTCAGAGGGTTAGACTATGATGATCACGGTAGGGAGGCAGGCAGGCATGTGCTGGAGCAGTAGCAGAGCACTTGCATCTGATTCACAAGATGGAGAGAGAGGGAGAGGGAGGGAGGGAGAGAGAGAGAGAGAGAGAGAGAGAGAGAGAGAGAGAGAGAGAGAGAGAGAGAGACATGAAGTGGGCTTTTGACACCTCAGAGTCCACCTCCAGTGACACACTTCTTCCAACAGGGCCATACCTCCTAATGCTTCCCAAACAGTTCCGCTGACTGGGAACCAAACATTCAAATACATGAGCCTACGGGACCATTCTGAGTCAAACCTGTGGCAGAATTTTCCCTGTCCAATTACATTAAAATTTTAGTGCAGCAGGAGGCCTGTGATTGGACAGGGAAAAGGGAGGCATAGCTAAGAGTTGAGAGATGGGATGGAGGGAGAGACAGGAAGCAAGATCTATGGGCAGGATGATGCAGAACCAGCATTGTTTTGAATAGCCATGGGTAGATATGCTACTATATTGGGATAAAATAATTGGGGTAACTTGACTAATCTAGGTGGGCAGCTTGTATCAGTATCAATTGGCACAGAAATTATTGTGTGGCCATCTTGTGAATTGAGAATGTATTGATATATAAATCTTACTGGTTAATTATAAGCTTCAAGAGTTTTGTTTTACTGTGTTACTGGAATATGATACCACAGACCATAGGGGTTTATGGTTTTAGGAACAAGCCACTGAGGCAAGCGAACTGGAGCTAGGAAGACTGCAATCAATTGCTGCATGGGGCTAGCCATGGAGGCAGTGGTGTTGGCGGGGTAGAGAGTAGCTGGGCTTATTGCGAAAACTTGTCATTCATTTTTAATGTTTCCTGCAATACACACCACTATAGGTTCTTACCAGACAGTGTAGTCTAATCTTGAACATACAATCCTCCTGCCTTAGCTGCTAGAGTGCTGGGATTATAGGCATGTACCTCCATTCCTGACATTGCTTTAAAACAAAAATGAGAAAAAAAGGTCATTTCCACTGCTTTATTTGAAAATCCATGGGAGCCAAGCATGGTGGTTCATGACTTTAATCCCGTTGAGTGGCACAGTCAAGATTTCTGTTCATTTGAGGCCAGCCTGATCTACATAGCAGGACAATCAGGATTACACAGAGACCCTGTCTCAGAAAGCCAAAATCAATAAAGTAAGGCCAGGGCGCATAGATGCACACAGACAGACACATTATTTATTATTATTGCTGCAGGAGAGCACAGTCAGCAGCAGCAGCAGTGAGTGGGAAAAGATATTGAAGCCTTTCTGCTCTGGTCTTTGACCACGTGCCCGGACCACCACATTCCTACCATTTGAGATATACCACCACAAACACAGTGAAACTATGTACCTAGGGAGAAAACGGCACATGCTGTGGATGGAGGAAAGCCTGAGCACTCTTCATTTTTATGAGCTGCCAAGCTTTGCTGCTGGCTAATGTTTACATTCACAGAGGAATGTGATTTTAATATTGAGCTCATTCCTCTGGAATGTGCATTTTAATAAGAGAAATGCAGGCTCCAGTGTGATATCTCCATGTCAAGTTTTGCGTACATAAATGCACATACAGACACACACACACACACAGAGGCACACATGGAGGTAGGCAAACCTGTGATGTTTTCCAGCTTAAATGGTTGAGAGTCTTTAATTAAATGCAAAGAGGACCACTTATCGTGCAGAAGGAGAGGATATAAGCTGGCAGTGTTTGCAGCTACAAGGGATACCCAGTGTGCATGGGCCATTGTTGAACACTGAAGGAGACAGAAGTACTTCAGGATCAGCTGCATCATCAACGGATCCCAGTGACCTAGATTCAGCTATAGATAATGAACTGGTGGCCTGCGTAGCTAGCTCTGTACCAACAGCCTGTCTGCAGTTCCATGGGCTGCCTGGCAAACAGCACTGTTCCATTTCACCATGACAACCTTGGCTGCTCTATTAAAGGCTGTGTGCAGGGAAATGCTCACTGTCAGCATTGTAAAGATTCCAAAAATTAAGTTTACTCAGATTTTTTAAAATACACATCTCAAAAATCCAACTAAAAAGACATTCTTTAACAGTGTTGGAAGAGCTGGAGAAGACAGATGCGAACAAGTGTTAGCCTTCTGTAAGCCTTACATTATCAGCAAAATGATCAACATTATGTCTTACTCGGCCAACGGTATCATGATAAACACACATCTAACCAAAATGAACTAGTCACTCTCTAAAAGAGAGAATGTACAGGTCAAAAGCCTAAGGAGTTATCTCCCACTGCTATACATATTCTGATCTTTTAAAATAGAAAATATAGAATCAAATAATTTCACAATAAGTAAATGGAAGGGTTTAAAGTGGATTTATTAGAGCCTTGGCTCAGAGTTAATGTGTGCAGAATTGAGTTTCATTGGAGAACGACAATAGTATGCCCCTTGGGGGGGAAATGGGTCTGTGCTTTGGTAAAGGAATTCCATTTAGGGAGAGCAATTTAGGAAAATCAGGCCCTGGTATGTGCACATGATCACATTAAAATGTAACCTCTGCTTGTGTGATGAAAACCACAGCCCAAAAGTGATCGCATTTGCAGGCCTTTATACTGAACACCATGTGCTGAACTCAGCATCCCTTTTTTGTTGAGTTAGTTCTGGAAGGTAAATCTTAGAACCTCCTGCACTTTTTCTGTTTAGTGCACAGGAAAGGGAGTCACACCAGGCTAAAGAATGGCTCAGGGCTTATTACCAAGGCTGTAGCTCAGGCCCGAGACAGAGAGTATATTTACTCAGGTTGAGTAGATTAACATGTGAATTTTGTTTGTTTCTTTTAGGAACAGTGTCTCACTTTGTAGCTTAGCTGTGCTAGGTAGGTTTTGTTTGTTTATTTTATTCTGTTTTGTTTTGTTTTGTTTTTGGTCAGCTTCATATAAGATAGGGTTACTTGGGAAGAAGAAGCCTCATTTAAGAAAATGCATTCATCAGATTGGCCTTTAGGAGTCTGTAGGGGCATTTTCATGATTAATGATTGATCTGAGAGGACCTAACCCACTGTGGGCAGTGCCACCCCTGGACAAATGGTCATAGATTGTATAAATAACAAGCTGAGCAAGCCATCTAGAGTAAGCCAGCAAGCAGGGTTCCTCCTCAGCTTCTCTTTCAGTTCCTGCCCCAACTTCCCTCAGCCATAGACTATGATCAGAACACTTAAGCTAAACAAATCTTTTCTTCCATGAATTGGTCTTGGTGTTTTATTACAGCAAAAAAGCAACTAGGGCGCCAGGTCAGCCTTGAGCATGCTACATAGGCCAGGCACTTCCACTTTGAAGGAAGGGAGTGAGAAAAATCATCAACAGTTTAGAAAAAGCAGCACAAGGCAATTTAGGGGAACCTACAAGGAAAACAATAGCTTAGCCTGGAAAGATAGATCATTCATTCTCTTCTTTAATGGCAGAAATTGCAGCAACACTCCCCTCAAGTCTTCAGCTGCGAGAAAGATTTTCTTCTTCCCACAGCTGCCTTCTGTCCCAATCCACATTGTCTCCTGGTCAGCTACAACCAATCTCTATCATGTGTCAGAAGACTGCCTTCCTTTTAGAGAAGTGTCTAGCTCTGTTTTCAGCTGTGTGACTGTTGTTTTTCACCCCATGTTCCACTGTCAGTGAATGATGTATTAGGTTATCTAAATATGTAATACCTTGTTGTAAATCAATCAGTATTTCAAAAACAATAAACACTGAAATGCATCAAACATGAAATAAACATGAAATTCTTCTCAAAACAATTGAGTGTGAAAATGCAACAAAAAGATCAACTTCTTCATGATAAAAAAAGTGAAATTATAATCCAGAGAACCATACACTCTCATCTTCTTGCCTCCTGATTTCCTGACCAATAGTGTTCCCTTTGCGTCTTCGTTTCCATGATGAACTGCAAGCCTTCTTCATGATGAACCATCTCCTTTGGTATCTGCAGTGCAGGTTGCTCTGTTTGATGCAATTTTCTCAGAGAGTTGGCTTAGGACATGGCAGCTACAACCTCCTGGCAGAAACTCTATGGCATTCATATGAATGATTAAGGTAGATTTGAATCGATCGACTATAGGAGTGATCTGAGGATATCACCACCCAAACTGGGAAGAAGAAAGGCTCAGGTTGCTGTCTTCCTCTCTCCAGAGTAATTTTATGTACTCTGTTCTCCACAGCTCCAGGCTCCCCTCTAGTCTCATCTTCCTCTGTCTCTATAGCAATTGGTTGGTCACACTATTATTTCCTTTCCCAAGGAAACACAGTCATGCTCTCTAATCCTATATGGGCTCCAACATTTGAATGATTAACACAAATTCAGGGTTTTTTTTTTAATTTTTTATTTCCCTTTTTTAAAATAGTTCTTTGAAAAATTTAAAAGGTAAGAGGAATTGCAGAATAAAGATAAGAACTTTTGGTTGTATTTCTGGGACACCCTCCTAAAAATCACATAAGGTTCCAAACTGTGGTCATAACAATGGCTCTAGTCAAAGTCAGTAGGTCAGCAAAAAAAAAAACAAAAAAAAAAAAAAAAAACAAAATATCCTGCCTGTGAGGAAAATAGGGGATGCAAAGATGGTAGTGAAAGGAGCCAGAATGCATTGTAGACATGTATGAACTTATCAAAGAACAAATTTACATCAATAAAAAGGAAGAAAACCCACATTCTACTTGGAAAACAAGAAATACTCACCATCTTTTCAGTGGTAGGCCATTTGATAGAAAAGGCAACACAGGTAGGCCACAGTTAGGCCACTTCTTTAATTGAGTTGTTCAATGGTAATATAGTTGTATGATAATTACTTTTTATTGTGTGATGAATAATAAATGCCCCACTATAGGAAAAAACCCAAAGAATTTATTATATTCTTATGCTAAACTCATAAAATAAAAATAAATCTATAAAATAAAACTAAATATCTCTTCATTTCAAAAATAGAGACTATGTTATTTTATCAGATTATCTAAGACCTTTTTCATAAATATGATAGTGTCTCTTTCCCACTTTTAAATCACCATTTACTTACCAACTTTTGTGGTTTGCTTTACAAAGATGCTCAGTGACTAGTGTGAACATAGTCTCTGGGCAGGGCTTCATAGTTCCTGGTCTGAACTTCTGTACAGCTTTAATGGAGTTCATTACATAGACATGCACTGTCTTGTGGACTGAATCATCGTTGTGATTTGATCATAGTTGTGCCAAGGCTTAGAATTACACAGCAGTTAGTGATGCAAAGGACCAGCCAGTTTCAGAAATACCAACACATCCTCTGATGGGAAAGAATCACCAGTCTTGTCCTGCAAAAGTGTTGAGTTAGCCTGAGAATTTTTACATTTTTCCTGCTGCTAGAGATTAACCCTAAGGCCTTGAGCACTTTATCACTGAAATATATTCCTAGGTATCTTTTTACTCTTTATTATTTTGAGATAGGGTCTCACTGAGTTGCCCAGGTGGTCTTGAAGTCATTCTGTAGCCTTGAACTTGTGATATTTCTAACTCAGCCTCCAAATAGCTGAGATGACAGACCTGGGTCATCAGGCCCAGGTGAGGATATTTAGTATCCATGCAGACAGGATTCAGTGTTTGAATATTTAGTACCCATGCAGACAGGCTTCATGTGAGTATAGTGTTTGAACCCTCCACCCCCTAATGTTGTTTTACAGTTTCTAGTACTGTGGTAAAACACCATGACTAACATCAGCCTGGGGTGGAAAGAGTTTATTTAGCTTACATGTCCTGATCATCTCCATCAGGAAGGGAAGTCACAGCAGAAACTCAAGGCAGGAACCTGGAGACAGAAACTAAAGCAGAAGCTATGGAGGAATGCTACTTGCTGGCTTGCTCAGATTGCTTTCTTGCATGACACAAAACCACCCTAGTGGTGACACTGTCCACAGTGGGCCAGGACCTTGCACATCAACAGTCAAGTAAGAAAATGATCCCTTAGTCTTGTCTATTTGATGGAGGCATTTTCTCAATTGATGCACCCTCTTCCTAGACGACACTGGTTTGTGTAAAGTTTACAAAAACTTAACTATCACAGTTGTCTTTGATGGCTTGTTTTGTGTATTATTCATATGCTTTCTTAGTGATAGTTGTCATGAAGTGAATGAAGATGTCCCCATGGGACTCAATATATTTGAGTGCTTCATTCCCAGTGTGAACTGTTTGGGAAGGATTAGGGGGTGTTAGAAGAGGTGTGTCACTAGAGGTATGCTTTGAGGTTTCAAGAGCCCATGCTATTCCCAGGTAGCACTCTCTGTCTTTTGCTTGTGGACTAAGATGTGAGTTCCTATCTCCAGTGCCATGCTTGCCTACCTGCCTGCTGTCGTGCTCCATTCAATGATGATCATGGACTTACCCTCTGATACTGTGAGTCCCCAATAAACTTGTTCTTTTTTAAGTCACCTTGGTTTTGGAGCTTTGTCATAGCAATAAAAAAAAATGACACAACAGATAACATTTGTTTTTCTTTGCTCTTAAAGATAATATTTTTCCCTCAGCTATGTTTTCCTCTTAAAATACATGATATATGTTTTTTAAAAAAACTTTTATTGTTCTTCAGGCAGAGTCTCATGTAGCTGAATCAATACCACTTCCTACCCCCAACCCCAAAGCATTGTCTTGGTTTTGCTCTCTAAAGGTGTGACTTCTGTCATTGCATTGCATCTCAGTCTAGTGCAGGTAGTGATGATATGACAAGACTGTGAGACAGAACACATGCTTCAGAAAGCTGGAAGGTTTCTGACAATAGTTAGGATAATTTCTGGAGCTGAAAGATGTACTTCCTTTTGGTCATGAGCAGTGAGGGCAGCCCTAGGCTGTGCAGGTACAGTGGAAACCACATGGAGCTCACATGGGTCTGCACTAGAAAGCATTCTGCATTTCATTTGCAGTTCAGCCTTAATCTAGGAAGCAGGTAGATTTGAGATGGAGGAGTAGTCAAAAGACAAATTGTGGGTTGGGGGGTTGTTCCCAACTTTATAGGTGGGACACGTCTATCAGGGTTTTTGAGCCATTGACAACCCATTGACAACCAGCGTGGAATCTAAAGAATATGGGGGTGGGGACCATCTACATAGATAACTACAGTGGGAGGGGCAGCAGAGGGAGCCAGGCCACTTGGGAAGTTATCGTTAGAAGTATGGTGATTCAGTGTGATAGCCAATGATGGGGATACTGAAAAACAAACAAACAAACAAACAAAGGTGTAAAGGAGGGAAGAGCTATGACTTGGGAGCATTAGTATTAATTTTCTCAGAGAATTAAATTTATCTTTATTAATGGGACCAATAAAATCAGTCCTGCTTATTTGAAGCCTTCCAAAGTCTTTAGCTGGTAATATTACAGCAGATATTTCATTACCTAGAAACATTATGAAATTGACTCAGTAACTAGAAGGGATTTTGCCCAACAGCATTGGGTATCACAGTCCTGCATCCCATATGCTTCCAGATTCTCTTTCCAGACTTCCAGGACCTATATTTCTCAAAAGCTGAGAGCCTATGGTGCTCTTGCTCAACTCTCATCAGGCCTCTGGACCCACGAGGCATCTCTGGTTTGATAATGGGGAAACTATGACACAAAGAATTGAATAAGATGAAGCAGTTACTCAAACCAATTTTCTTTAGAAAGAAGTGGGTTGGTGTAGCTTTCATGGCAGTTATATCACAATCAAGTGGTTTAATCAAGGCAAATATGTGATGAACAGGCTAAATAGAAAAAAATTAAGGCTGAGCTATTATCTATGGCCCTTGATTGTTGAAGCTGGTACAGAAAGTATAGGAAGTTTAGGACAGTGACATTGAATTGTTGTCATGTGTTACCTGGGATATTTTTGTCTTTTTGTCCAAGTTAAGAAACAAAAGAATCATGTTTATTCTTAACTTTTTGTTGAGTAAATTCTGACTGGCTATTTGTGAGGGAGTTTTTATTTAATAAGGATAGTCTCTGATTCAGTGCTTGGAAGAGAACATGATGCTAGCTAGAACACAAGAGTTTAGGTGACTGTGACTTATGGCAATGCTACAGAACATAGGTCCCAGTGGATGATTGATAACTGGTGCTTATATTAAAACGATTATCATCAATTGCAGAGGCCATGCCTCATGTATGCGTGTCGTTCTAGGTAGATAGAACTTCAGAATATTCATGTATAGGTGTGGAATTAGAACAAGGCAAGGATAAGAAAAATAAGGGATTTTTAACTAAAAGTAGAATGTTTGGAGAATTTCATTTTAATACGGTTTCCCCGTTTAAATTACCTGGATCGGGCTCTCTCTTCATGCACCTGAACCAGGAGTCATGCCTTTGAGATCTATGCTAGTATTCATTCCTGTTCCTGTAGAGTTGTCCAGGATTGCTATACAGTAATGCAGTGATCTCTTGCATTGCAAACAACAGGAATTAGTGGCCTTAGAAAGCTCACATGAGGCTGGGGGAGGGAAATGCTCAAACCTCTTCTTTTTTTACATGGCTCTTTTAGAAACTTGACACTGAATATCTCCCTGCATCTGGAGGAGAGAAGAAAGAGGCCATGCAGGCATTCAGTACACAATGCTGAAATAAAACCTTCCATTGTCCACCAAGACAATAGCACTAGTTTATAATAATGTTCTACAAGTGGAGCACAAATGACATAAGCCTGCAATGCAATCTTTGTTCCAGTGAAATCTTCCGTATCAACTATCGACACTCCCCAGAACCAAGAGAACAGTCTTTCTCCCATTTCCCATAACTGCTTCCCTCTCCTCACTGTATGGAGAGTTGTGTAATTAACTTCCCCTTTGGGATGGTTAATCATGTTTGACAGCATAAGAACTGTCCTACATCTTGGTCAGAGTCTTGGACAAAGCCCAAACTGTTTGTGTTCATATACAAAATTAGTTAGCTTCATGTCCATTTCCAAGCTTGCTTAGGTTAGATACTTTGTTATGAAGACACATGGGAATACCGAGAAGCAAGGTGCTCACAGGAAAAATCACTGGTTGGAAATACGTGGAAATACTTCACCTTGTGCCAAGAGAGATAACATTTGTTTTTTGAGCTGGAGTCCCATATTCTCATGTTGCCTAAGCAAGCTTTAAGGTTGCTAAGTAGCTGAAAATGACCTGGAACTCTGGATCCCCCTTTCCTACCTTTTAATAACTGTATTGAGGGTGCAGGAATGGGGCAACACACCCAGCGATGAGAAAAGATCTTTTTATGGATATTATAGTAAGGAAAAAATCTATTACTATATCAGAGCATTATGACAAAGGCTGTGGTATAGTCAGAAGCTCTGCCTGGGAATGCTGAGGTTAGACAGTGAAGCATCTCCACGTGGACCATGTGAGAACCCTCTGCGTCATTAATCTAGCTGAAAGCCATGAAGTCAGTGTATCACCTGGCATCAAAAACAATTCATTCATAAGAACCCCAGAAACCAATCAGTATTTGGGGGGAGGAAAATTGATCTGTCACATGGAAATGCTCACTGATGCTGATTCATTGAATATTTGTTCACTTGTTGTTGGGGTAGGGGATAAAACAACATAGAGAACAAAGACTTGTCACAGGAGCATCTTCAGACCACAACTCAGTTCATCCGTCAGTAGGTGACATTTTGTTCACTGGAAGCTTAGAACCTTCTACTCTCATGAACTACAGCCAGCAAGTTTTATCAAATATTATCTTGCTTTGAAATAATTCAGTTAAGTAAATATTTTCTCTTTGGCAAGACTTAAAATACATTGGGGGAGATGGTGTCTTTCTTGTTCTTTTTCTCTATTTTCCCATATTTTTTTCCTGTGTAAAGCATAACATAGTTGCCCAATATGTATCATCTAGAATGGGACATACACAATGTATCAGTGATTATGTGAAGGAAAGCAAACAAGGTAATAAGGGAAGAGTTAGAGGTATAAAATTGTAGAATAAACTTTTTTTTACAGACCTTTTTGGTCTTGAACCATTTAGCAGATACCAGAATGATGTGATGCTATGTGATGGACCATATCTAAGGATGAGATCTCTCTAGGCATGAAAGACAAGTACCAAGGCCCCCAGGCAGCTATGTGTTTAGTGATTTTTGGCAGTAGGAGCTAGTATGTTGTCAGGCTCAAAAGTACCAAGAGATGAGCTCAGAGAGGTAACAAGGGGCCAGTTAGAAGATCTATGATTGAGGTAATGGGTGTGGAGCGGGAAACGAAGTTTTAAGGGACACACCAGGTATCAAAGTTGGAAATGACTTTGGACAAATTTTAAAATAAGCTTGAGGGTCACTAACAAATTAATGTTTTATGTACAAAATAGTATTTGTGTTTGAAATGTCTAGTCATGGGAAGAGTTGATTAAGACAGTCAAAAAAAAAGTGTTAAATACTTAGAGAAAAGACCTTGTTGCTCCATATGCAATTCTACTTAGAAGAAAGAATCAATGAGTTTTTTTGAACCACTTAAGCTGATCCACAGTCAATTTAATTGATCATATAATTATATTGATTTAGTAATTAAGACTTCTGGGGAAACTAGACTCTGTTCAGTTCTTCTATTTGCTGTTCTAAATTAGACATCTCTGAAGGATATATGTTTTACTCTCTCTAGTACAGTGAGTCTGCTATATTAAGTCCATGAACAACGTTAGTAGATCTTCAGTTATTTTTCTAGAGGAGAATTTTTTTTCCTGAAATTTTCCCAGCAATGGCTAAGATATAAAGGGAAGGGGGTGGTGGCGATAAAATGATTTGATATCTCTCCAAACTGGCAGTTTTAAAAAAATTACTAGCCCAACATTCATTTCCATAAAAATTTACATATAAACCAGTTTCTAACTATTCACTTTCTGCACCCATTAAGAATGTTCTGTTGACAAAAATGCCTTCCTGTGCTTCTTCTTGGATAATTTCTCTTGCAAGATTCCAAAATCTTAGTTTGTTGCAGGTTCAGTAATTGGCAAATGGTAGATAATTGTAGAAAGTACTACTACAAGGAATACTGTGTGGAACACTTCTCATTGTCAGAATATAGCTACCTGAGATTGTGGTCTTCAGCTGATAGCCACTGCTATTTCCAATGGCATTCGGCTGTAGTGTTTTTGGTCCTGGTAAGAAGCTATCATTCTCACAACAGCACTGGGAATGAGTTCAATGTACATGGATTCCCATGACATTTTAGTGGCCTTTATAGAATAGTGGCAGATGCCAAACTGAGAGCTCTACGATTAATATGGTTTTGTGTGCCATATGCCCATATTGCAAATAATAAGACTTACTCAAGTGCTATGCTAGAGTCTTCACAAGTATAGGACAGGGTGGTGGGAGTGCCTTAAATAAGCCTGGACATTGTGGTATTAGACTCCAGTTCTCCCTCTGGTTTTATATTTGGCTGAGGCTGCTGTAGTTTTTTGTGAGTCATTGCTTGAGATGCTTATTGTATTCCCTAGGAAAAGCACAATGTCCAAAGACATAAGGGATTAATACTCGTTTGCAGGTTTTACTTTCTGTTTGCTTTAAATAATGATGGTGAATGCTCTAGTTGCTCTCAGAAACTGGATTAAGGACTTAGAAGGCCTCTGTGCATACTAGACAAAGCTTTAACAAAGCAAGTCTTTCATCTGCATAATGGCAACCTCTTCCTGGGGCAAAAGCACAGGAGCCTTCTAGACTGCCCTCCATTCTGTTCCAACTCCTCTGATGTGTTGCTGTGTTCAGTGACACCTGTGGAAGTTGCTTCCATTGACATATCTTACTGTCAGCAGCAAACCTTTGTTCCATGCTTGCAAAATGATACTTGGTACCAGCAAAGAAGGATGGAGTTTGTCTTCAGTCACCCTCCAGTCATTTCAGAAGACCCATAAGCTAGATAAAGGAAAGAGTAGATGCGACTTCCCCACTCCTCTGAGGAGATGAGGACTGATTGAACAATTCTGTGCTACCCATTTCTAGTTCCAATGGCCTTGACTCTCCCGACTAAGGTCTTCCCTTCACTCTCCCTCCCTGTCACTTACCTCCATTATGCAAGAGGTGTGCAAGCCATTGAGTACCAAATGCCATTCATATTATTCATGTACTTCATTTGTGGAGTCTGAGAAGTTCTGGATGAGATCAGGCTGAACAGTTTGCCAAAGTATGCTATCAGTCATTAGAGCATCAAGAAATTTCAAAACACCATTGCATAATGTCAGTGATAATTGGGCTCTGTGATAACCACAAGCATTATGTGGCATCACAGATCTAGGCTACATTCAAGGTAAGGTATGAACATAGATGGAGAGGGATTGGGGCGCATCTCTTTTTGGGATATACACTCAACAGAGAAGCATGCATGGCATTTAAAAGTAGGGGTGTTGGGTTTACAGTAACTTTGAAGCCAACAAGGGCCCTGGTCTTTGAGAAAAACCCTTTGGCCACATCCACCCATTCAGCTTCAGAGGAGATAAAAGGGGAGGGGCCATTAAATGACCTTTAACATATTTTATTTTTGTTGATGGGTCAGTCACCACCTGTATAAACTGCACTCCCCTCTTTTCTCAAACAGTATTCCCTGAGTCTGTTTCTTACCATGCATGGCAGGCATGAGAGATAGTGGGGAGGGGGAGGGGAGGAGCCTCTCATACTGCTTTTTGAAGTTATGTTCTCTAAACATAGATCCTGACACTAGTATTTGCCATGGGAGTGACTAGACTACCGCACTGGGAGGGGAGGGAACAGTAACATGGCTCAGAGGCAGAATACACCACAGGTGTTCCTGCTGAACCAGAAACAACATGGGGCAAGGAGAGGTGGGTTCTTCCAAACAGCCATGTCTCTGTCCACCCATGGAAACTTTCACCTACTGGACAACTATCAAGAGTTATCTAATTTCATCTGTGTAATGGTTCTGCGTTGTGGCTATTATTAGCTCTATTATATATATGAGGAAACAGAGATGCATAGTGATTAAATATCTGAGCCATGATCACATGGCTGGCAAGTGGAAGAACCAGTCTGCAAAGGGAGAGCATTTTCTGTCTTGTTCATTCCAGTGTGTAAAATATCTCTTGGCTCAGGCTTCTTGGGAGGGTGGGGAAATGGCAGAACCATTCAATAGGTCAGTAATTCCAAATTTGAATGAAGATTAAGCATCATCTTTGTGTACCCCATTAGGATACTCTGGATAGGCCTATGTGGTAAACAATGAATGCTGTTTAATTCCTTTCCCGATCGCAAAGTACTCTAAGTTGCTCCACACTACGTTTGTCACTGTTCTATTTTCAGTAACCGTTACGTAGGGATGCATCTGTGGAACATGGAGTGCTTTGAGGATAGTCTGTGTGAGGGGTGACACATCTGGCACCTGGTTTGCTACTCACCACATAATGAAGAAGGACAGAAAGGACCCTAAGTTCACAGTCCACATTCATGACACTGGGTTTTGGCCCAACCTGAGTCTATAATTCCCCTTTCTGAATGAGACATCTGGGAAGCCAATTAGCACAGTACATATTGTCAGCCAACAGCAAAGGTGTGAAAGGATGACCCTTCTCTATGCTGAGGAAACCCCAGCCTTGGATTTCATAATACAAGCAAGCAGACTTTCTATGTTGCCTGCCTGCTCTCAGTGAAGTGACAGAGATAACTTTGGCTGTCTCAGCTCAGGATGAGGCCCTGGATTGGGCAGGGACCTTCGGGACATTCCATAGTAACTTGGTCTTAGGGTCACTTGTCTCCTTTTCTGGGGAAGTAAGTTCCGTTGGCATTCAGGGGAAAATAGCTGCCATTGGTCACTCTGGAGACCTTTTTGGTGGTCCACATGGTTTTTGCCTAGATTCCAGAGCATTCTTGTGAAAGTGCATGTTTAATTTGCTGGGAAACTCATTGCTTGCAAATAACTATTGTTTGGCTCTAAGTTTCTTATTGTCTGATTCTGGCTGGATCATGAAGCAATGTTGACAGTGGTGCCACACTTATAAAGTGTGAATTCAGTCTTTTAGTGGGCTTTCATTGCCTAATGCTCACCACTTTCCTCTCCTCCTAAAACACATCCATGTATCCTGTCTAAAACCCCAATAAATCCTGGAAGATTAACAAGTCAGAGAGAAGTGACAATTTCTTACCCATTTTAATATGTGTGCTATAAACAGACCCTGGTGTCCAAGATACTGTTTACAGTGTTCCTGTGAGACCAGGGTCATTATCATGATCCACGTTCACAAGAGAAAAACAGAGACCATTCCTTTTATTTCTTGTTGCCTCCCTCCTCCCCCCCCCCCCAAAAAAAAAACATGAATTCAAAGGAGCAGAAGCCTTCTGTCCTGAGGCTAGGTCCTTCCTGATTTGGTTGATTACACTTCCCTCAGCTCCCCCCTCTTATTGAATGGACAAAGACTCATTATCCCATTAGGAACTAGCTGGGAAGGCCAAAGGCTCAATGGGAACCTAGAGGAATTTGGCTGGACCCAGAGTTAACAAACCCTACTGTAAAATTAAAGCAAACAGTATTTTTGACTGGAGCACATTCTCAGGGCCTTCAAAAAGCTTTGGAAACCATCCATGGTTGTTGATTTCAAGTAAGAAAATGTCTGAGAGGAACATGAGGCAAAGTCATATGCTCTAGGCCTTCACTGAATGTACACGGAGGCCTAAGCCAGGTGTGAAATGGGGGGGGACCACATGCTTGTAAGCTTAAATACTGAAGAGCTGTGATCCAAAATTGAAAATCCTTAGATGAAGGGAAGAGTCCTTCTCATAACAAACATATTGATTTCATGAGTAATCTACAGGCTGGGTTCTACGTTTCCTGATGCCTTGTAGTTGCATCCTGGGAGTTGTTGTCTAGAGAGATCTTGCCTTTCCTTTCTTGGCCTTTGGTTCTAGGTATGGCCTCTTCAAATAGCCTGCCTCCATCCTGCCATATTTGGAGCCAAACACGCATGTGTGACACCATTATACAACTCATTCACAGCTCCTCTAATCACTATCTCTAGGTCTCATATTGGCCAAGAAATGGAGAAATATGTTCAGCTTGTACTCTCATAGGTGGACTGACCCAGGAAAAACGATCTCACAAGGTCCTGGTAGCTCTGCCCAGATGGTTGAGAAAGGAGCAGCAGAGTTCTAATTACCCAGAACCCATTTAGGAATGAGCCAGAGACTAATTCATCCCTTTTGACTCCTACTAGGAGAGGCAGCATGCAAGAATGCCCATGAAGGCTGGTCAGAGAGAGGTCACACAGTTCTTTTGCCTGGTATGCATCATGTGGATCTTTTGTTAAAAACACAAACCATGGACACTTGCCATACTTGTCTGCACATTCAGGCACAAGAGAAAAAGCCACTCCATATCCTCCATGATTCAAAAAAATATAACTAGCTATGGTGACCCTCACCTCAGTTTTCTCTCTCTCTCTCTCTCTCTCTCTCTCTCTCTCTCTCTGTGTGTGTGTGTGTGTGTGTGTGTGTGTGTGTGTGTGTGTGAAAGAGTGAGCGAATTCAAATCTTTGCCACTACTACAAGGAACTCAAAGCTGAAATAACTCAAGAAACTCTTATTGTTAGAGCAGCAGTGCTGGTGGGCTATAACTAACAAAAGCATCTGAGGTTGGCTGGAGCAGGCAGTGAGATGGGGATAGTTGGAGACAGACTCTTGACTAGCTTCTCCATTAGGCTCTATGTATAATGAAAGTCAAAGTAGTTAGCTTTCAGAAACCATTACAAACACCATTCAAACAAACACTAGCCCTTGGATGCTCATCTACTCTACCTATCCACTGACCTCGTCATAACTCTCAGAAACCCCTTAAATATAACATCAT
The DNA here is from genome assembly GCF_978045245.1 of Mus caroli. Taxonomy (NCBI): domain Eukaryota; kingdom Metazoa; phylum Chordata; class Mammalia; order Rodentia; family Muridae; genus Mus; species Mus caroli. The sequence continues at coordinate 35,601,640 of NW_028227264.1, forward strand.
GTTAGACTCTATCAGTTGTCTTGAATGGAAGACAGTAGATCTGAGACTCAATCCACTGACTCATTGCTCTCACTCAAGGCCTGGTAAATACAGGGCAAACTTGAAGTCTTATGTGTGTACTGTGTCCTATAAAAGTTCAACGATGACAAGTTTTTCAATGCTGAATCTACTGTTTTGACCACTATCTCAGATAGGCTTTCTTACCATTCCTGGAAGATATGGATTGAGCTATTTAGTAGTGCTAACACATGCCAATAAACTTAGAAATGAAACTATGCTTAACTTTACAGAAAATGCAACTCACAAAATGAACTACTGAGTCCATATCTAGACAGAGGGGAGGTAGAACATTTATTTCTAGGCCTAGTAAGTAGCTTGTTAGTTTAGAAGTCTACCTGCCAATTAGGACATGAATTTAGAAGTGGTTCCTTTCATTGATTCATTGCTCTCATTCAAAGCTTGGCAAATGCAGGCTGGTAAATGCAGGGGAAACTTAAAATCTCGTGCATGGACTGTGTCCTCTATGAATTCAACAATGTGAAATCAGAAAATCACAAGGCATATCCATTTTTTCCAAGCCTGTTTGTGGGTGCATATACAAGTGAATCATTTCAGAGACAAAACTCCCACACTTAGAACACAATTTCTTTTCTCCTCAGCAGGAGAGGCTTCTATTCAAAGCCTAGGTCAAGAGTGACCTTGACATGGCAAAGTGATTTATTGAGGATCTCTTCCCAGCAGGACAGGCTTAGGTTCTGGGAAGGAGAGTTGAACAGTTAGAAAATTCTCTTTATGATGAAGAATACAAATGTAGTTTCAAAAGGAATTCTTATTTAGAATGATGAAATAAATCACAATTGTTGTTAGAGCCTTAGAGATTTCAGATCCTCTTTGTTAAGATCTCATGGGGACACTTTCCAGATATACTTGTGTAGTACTTTCTGGTTGTAGGTTGGCATCCCATCTTATCTAGGAAACTCTACCAAGCCCAGTAGATTTCAGCATGCTCAGAGCCCTCCACCTATGCTCCCATTCTTCAGTAAATATGCATGGATATTATTTATTGCCTCTGAATTTCTGCAATGCAACAGGAGCTAATTAGACACATGACACTGATGCAGCTATCACATCCTCTGATTCTCAACTATCTAGCCCTCCCCCTCACCCCCTTGCTCCTCAGCCCCCACTTGAATCACACCAGCAGGGTGGCACCTGAATCACACCAGCAGTGTGGCAAGTCTCTCTTTTTCTTTAACACTGTTCTGAAGCCTTTTGAAGCAATGATCCTCCATCTATTTGAACACCCAGGAATTCTTGGTAATGCCTGTAGACATTTTGGATTAGCATAGCTTGTGTGGTGGTGGTGGTGGTGGTGGTGGTGGTGGTGGTGGTGGTGGTGGTGGTGGTGATGGTGGTTGGTAATGGTAGTGGTGATGTTGCTAACCTGAATGTAGTAGGCAGACTCTAAAAGGGACTATAAAAAATACCCTTCAGTGCACAGGATAGTCACAACATAAAATGAGTTAACGTGTCCTGAGGTTGAGAAGCCTTATTCTTGTGTGATTTAAGAGCCCTGATCTGTGTTCCTATAGCTACACCCTCAGAATGTGTGCTTGTGACTCACTGGGGCAATTACTGTATTACCTGTATTATCTGCTTTACCCATTGAGTGTTGAACTCTGTGAGGGAGTTTTAATCTTTCTAGTGTTCCCAGAACCTAGCTATATCATACACACTGAATTTTCTATAATGGTAATTCAAAGTGAGGGGCTCAACTTTTATCTAAGCCATATGTTAGCAAGTCTCCCATTTAGTATGCTTTTTAAAAAAATATTTTACTTATATAAGCAATGTGTCTTTGGAAAGACTATATATTTCAAGAGAAAAAGTTATCTCTCTTCCACTTTATTTTCCTCAATATTTTTGTTGTAGCTAAGCATTTAATAGATGCTCAATTGATTGCAGATTATCTACTGATTTCATCTAAATATTGGTAGAGTTTAAAGTTAAAGTTAGATCAAGGTAGGATAGTCCTAAAAAGTGATGGCTTCTGGTAGAAATGCACTAAAATTCAATGTAAGAGTTTAAGTTACTTTTTTAAAAAAAATTTATTTGAATGTGGACTTGCATGGTACAGTACATACATGGTGGTCAAAGGCCAGATGGTGGGAGTCAATTATCTCCTTCCATCATATGAGGTCCAGGGATTTGATTCATGTCATCTAACTTGTTGGCAGGTCCATTTCCTACTTAGCCATCCTCTTAGCTCCAGAGCTATGTTTGAAGAAGGAAAATGGAAGGTTATCTGGTTATAAAGGACGTTTTTCTTAACACAGTACAGACCATTTTGTAGGAATGCTCTTAATTTATCAAGAGAAGTATGAGTTTATAATAACCAGCATTAGTGAAATATAATCTAGTAAGAACAACGATGTCTTGAGACTTGTTGAACAAACTGCTTTAGACCAGAGTTTCAAAGCCAACACTGTGGTTTAAAAGTAAATGGAGCAGTGTATGATTGTCAGTGGGTCATTCTCCCAGATATTTTGTTTACTGATCAAAAACAACCTGAAAGAGAAGTGATTGCTGAGAATCAAGACTACAGAAATGGAAGTCCCAACGACGGTCCTAGTTACAACGGCTCTTGCCAGTTGCACAGAACTTTTGAATACATTAAATTACTTATGGATTCATCCTGGGGAGATTTTAGATTTTTCATATTCCTTTTTTCCATACCTTTTGTGTGGTGACTGGGAGGTTTCCAGAGTGTCACAAACTGGAGATAAGCTCCCATCAACCTACCCAGATGCTTGATAGGTGAAAATTATAGGAATGAGTAGTGGAGGTTTCAGGGGACTCCTGATGGTCTAAACAATCAGAGCAGCACTTGAATTGTTTTAACTTGAATGCTAACATGACATCAAGGGCAAGCCTGGGGTTTCAAGATGCCTTATGCCAGTCCCTTTGAAGCCTGAATCCAATATCTTTCATCTAATACCATGGGGTGTACAGGCTATCACAGGATCTAGGGATGTGAGTGAGTTGCAGGAAGGGAAAGGCATCCCGAGGCTCAAGGCTTCTATTATTTGGGAGGTGTGTGGCATTATCAATTTCTTACTGATTGTATTGGTGGTCAAGAATCAATTCTATTTTTCATTTATAGAGATATGTGATATGGAATTATTGTTGTTACCTCTGTCATCTAGTGTCTCTGACTGTCTCTCTTTCTCTCACTCTCTACCTCTTTCTCTTTCCCCTTCTCTCTCTCCCCCTAGGATCTAAAGGCATAATTTCATCAAAAGGCATAATTGCATCACATGGGAAATAAATAAATATATCTCGACTGACTGATGCTTATTTTGAAAACTCTTGGTTTCAATACAATTGGCCTCTGTCTGTGCATCATTTCCTATTCCAGCTTTTCCAGGATGCACATTGCATAGGTACAAGATAAAATTTCATATGAGGCACATTTAAATATTATATCTTTTATGATAATAGATATACTCTATTACCTTCACTTGTATAGATAATTAAGGAAGTTGGTTACTAGAAACCCTGGTTTAACATGAACTTTGCTTAACTTCAGGCATGGAAGAATAGAGGCCTGTGTGCAATATGGGTAACTCTTCTCTGTAGAAACCTTTGGCAGTTTTCTTATCTCATTGTGTAATAAACATTGAACCTTGAGATACAGAATAAGAAGGGGAAAAAAACCTGGGTAACTACCCCTGACTAAGGAGATAAACAAAATTAGGCATTTGGCTAAGCCAGACTGGTGAATATCTTTTCTTGATGATAATACAGGGGAACCAAAAAAATATGGTGACTTCTTTCAGAGGGTGGCTAAACAGAGCACATGTGCATCTAGAATTTTCTTTAGGTACTTTCCTGGAATACTCAAAGGGAGTCTTCATTGTTAGAGTAGAAAGTGGCCCTACCATGAGAAATGGGACAGATGATGAAGGGAGGTAAGGAAGTAAAAAGGAAGAAGAGGGCAGATGGTACATCCTGGGTATCCATTGACCTACTAATTCACTAATGCCTAAATCCATTGTGTTCAACGTCTTTCAATTCCAAGAGTCAATAATTCTCTTCCTTTGTATTCTTGCTCATTTGTTTACATGGGTTGTTTCATTAACAACCAAATGAGTTCTGATGAACTCCATCTGTAGATACTCAAGTGTATTGTCTAAATCACTGTGGTCAATCAAAGGCAGAAGGATGTTCACCAGAATTTCTCTCCTTGGAAGAACTTAGACAGTTGACTACTGTAGGCCCCAAATGGGAACTGTTCTATCTTAACTACTATGATTGCTTCCAGTATTAAAAAATCTCTTCCCACAAGGCCCCACTTGCTAGATTAAAGAGCCATGAGCCTGAGCAGCTGTGGTTGAAAATAAAACTGTCTGGAAGCCAGAAAATGCCGTCTATATGCTGGGTCAGAATATTATGTAGATGGTAATTTTAGAATAGTCTATATGACTGTAGTATATGAAGTATAATGTTGCTTTATGAGACATTATAATAAGTCTTGCCCCACTTTCTGTGTGTGTTTGTGTGTCTGTCTGTGGCATACATGTGTATCCATTCAGAGAGCAGAGGTCATTGTCATTAGTTGTCTTCCTTACCCTCTGTCCACATTTATCTTTTTACACAAGATCCTTTACTGAACTTGGGGCTAGGTCAATTCTACAGATCCTTCTGTCTCACCTCCTCAATTCTCAACAATCTAATAGGAGTGTCTTAGTATTTCTATTGCTGTGAAGTGATGCCATGACCAAGGCAAGTCTTATATAAAACAAAACAAAACAAAACAAAACAAAACAAAACAAAACACACATTATTTGGGGATGGATTACAGTTTCAGAGGTTCCATTCACTATCATCATGGCAGGAAGTATGGTAACCTGAGAGCAGACATGGTGCTGGAGGAGTTGAAAGTTTTACACATTTATCCAAAGGTGGAGACTGTCTTCTGAAGGTAGCCAGGAGCAGGCTCTCTTTTCCACACTGGTCAGAGCTTGAGCATAGGACCTCAAAGCCCACCCCCACACTGACACCCATCCTCAAACGAAGCCATACCTACACCAACATTGTCACACCCACACCAACTTTGCCACACCTCCTAATAATGCCACTCCCTTAGTCAAGCATATACAAACCACCACAAAGAGCGTATTTCCAAACAAGCTTCTACATGGGTATTTGAGCTCAAACTCAGGTCTTCATGCTTGCAGGCAAGAATTTTAAGCACAGCTTCCTCTCCTCAGCACTCCTACCCTCAATTTTTCAGTGAGTTCAGTCTTGTAGAGTCAGTTACCAAGGTGTACAGTAAAAAAGATGGAAAACAATATAGTATTAATTTGACAACATACAGAAAGACAGAAATGTGTATCTTATTAAAATAAGCTACCACAATTCTAGACTATACAATTTTAGGAACTGTAGTCTGCATAGCTAATAAAATCTTTTTTTTTTTCAATATAGAATTCTGAGTCTCTTCTGGACTGTGAAGAAGAACTTCTAGAAAGTTGTGTCTGCTGAGACAGATTGACTGATTTGAATTTCAGTGCTATGGAGAGATTTGAATGTTACAGGTCCAGAGACTAATTACCTTATCTTCCGTTAACCTTATCCCCCACACCTCAACAGCTATTCCTTGCCTGCCTCTGTGTCAGAACCAGCATCCTGTGACTAATAGATAAAAGCCTTTGGAAATTCTTAATTTAACAGACCTTCTACCAAACCCAAAGATAACAGTGTTAACAGAAAACATCTTTGGTCTATAAAATAAGTTTCCTCAACCTTGCTGTAACTACCTCTCAGATATGCCCACTAATGTATTTTAAGCCTTGTCCTGATTTATGACTTTCAACTTTCTGTAAAACTATAAAACTTCATGGAACTGCTTCTAGTTCAAACATGGACTTTGAGGTATCTTAATCTGTGTTTCTGGTCATTCAGAATGGATCCAGAATGAACTAGCTTTTATTCTTTTAAGAAGGAAAATTGTTTTTTGAGTTGACACAACCAAAGCCAAATTTTAAATAAATTAAAAATTATTTTTAAATGTAAGAATTGATTATTGATATTAGCTCCCCCAATTAAGCAAAAGCTATTGACATAGTATGTTAACAAGTATGCATGTCTGTCCTTTGATGTGTGAAGGAATTCAAATATGTTTTGGTGAGCAAGTTTAGTAATAGTGAGGGACTATGGCTATCATAGTATGGGGCCTCCTCAGTAACAAGACAGAAACTAAGAAACTTCTATCTCTTTAAAATAGAATGGACCATTTTGCCTCCAGAGGATGTAAATTGAACATGTCTTTGTGTTTCGCTTAGAATTTTACTTCTGTTCTCACACCCCACCCTCCTTTACATGAATATTAAGGTCCAAGGCTTTAGCAACAGGCATTTGGTCCTGGGGGAAGAAAGGGTAAAGGGAAGAGTGTTGTGTATGGCTTTTCATATGTTAATGGTTGATTCCATGGCAACCATTGAAAAAAAAAGAAGGGCCAGGGACAAAAGGGGCTGCAGGAGAGAGGATGGGGCTCTTTCAGGGGCTAGTAAGAATAACAGCCCAGACCCTCTCCTCTGAAAGATATCTGATGGCCAGACCTCAAAGGACTTTGTCTTAATAGTGCAGTCAGTATGTAATTAATGCAGAGTTTTATGAGTCCAAATTTCACCCTCAATGATGTTTCCCCTTTAAAACGTGGAGAATAAGAATCTGAAACCAAGAGGATGTTTCAAATCACTGCTCCCATTGGGACCCACAAGGGAGTCTATCCAGAGGACACACTAGACTATCGGCTCTAAGCATCAGACATTTTAGTTTTGAGTTAAAAGGTCAAGGGCTTTTATCTTTGAGTACAAGAAAGCTTTTAAAGCTGGCTGACTAAGAGCAAGCACAGTGGGAATGGCTGTGCTCTCTCTCACATGCATCCTTTGAACACTGTCGTCCCTGATGACATGTTGAAATGGTACAGCACACAGACAAGAGCAGGTCACAGGACACAGAGGACACTGGTGACATTCCATTCCTTGGCTTCCTTGACCAATGAAAAGACTTTCTGGCTGCCTATCTATCCTCCCAGAAACGTGAGGTGACATCCTCACATCAGATTCCCTAGTGCGCTACATCTTCATGTGAACTTCGGTGGTTATACATATGAAATAGCTGTTGTATCTTGCCAGCACAGCACACTCTTTCTAGCCCTTTCTCAACTACTGCAAAGCATTACATTCAGTAATAATGCCAACTTTACCAATTTTCTATCCAGCCTTGTTTTCTCGAATGTGTATTCCTCAGTCTTTGATTGAATTATATTGAATTCCTCTCTCTCTCTTTATTTTTTTGTCTCCTTTAAATAGTTGCCAGAGACCAGCCACCAGTAGCTGCGACACAGTGTTTTCTCTGTTTCGATAGACACAAGGGCTTTTTATCACAATGGAATGCTTATGGAATTGCATGTTTCAAAAGACACTAAACATGAAAATACAACTTCATTCAAAGTCAGGTTACAATTATGAATAGCAAGGCTAGAGTGAAGATAGAGAGAAAGAAGTGCTGGTCTGTCTTTCTTTCAGTGGTTATAAACTGTAATTCATTTTTTCCCTCATAAGCCTTATGAACTTAGTCCCACTTTCATGCTATTCAAAACTCTGATGGGGTGGAAAGAACAGAGTTATTGTAGCTACCAGGAATCCCAATTTGAGATCTGACAATATTGCTACCAATATTATATTATAAAGAGATAGTTTCTTCAAAATGATCTTATTTTTGAATGCCTGTTTGCTTGATGTTTGCTGAGTAGTATTTGACATCTGATATTTTGGCAACAACACTGAATAATTAATCTATTCATCAAAAATTTTAGAAGTGTTTTTATAAACTAGGACTTGGTCATATTTGGTCAGTACATGCTATGACTGGTTCTCATGGAAATGTAGCCTAGTATATATGGATAATTGTGTAAATAAAGAATCATCCCTTTAACCATTTTTTAGTGTCTGGTTGCTTCTGAAATTAAGACATGATGTTTAAAAAGATACATGGATGAGAGAGCAAACAATCAAACAAACAAACAAAACAAAGAAAAGAGATCTGGTTAAATAAAATCCAGTCAAAATAGGAAAAGAAATCATGATCAATGTAGAGACCGGTCACATTCTAGGCACACTCCATACAACCCCATCATGATGCTAGATGACAAACATACTGCAAGTGTGTTGTCCCCAAAGTTTTGGTGTGCACAAGAGCAAAACTAACTTGAAGTCTATGATAAGCAAAGCTGTTCTGACTTGTTTTAAGGAACAAGAGAAGCCCTGAGCACTCCCTCCTCCCCATATCCTCCCCAGATCTATGTAAGGGTACATGGAGACACAGCCAACACATTCTTAAAACAAATATAACATCAAGTCTTCAATAAATACCTTGTATAATATTTTTCCCATGACAAGCTAAGACAACTGATGACAAGTTCTCATCCCTAACCAGGGATCTTCTCTAAGGACAGGGAGCAGCCAAACTTGGCTTGCCCACAAACAGCTGTGCTCTGTGCCCTCTCACTCCCTGTCAAAAGCACACCCACCACATACGCCTGCACACAGTTGCCAACACTAAAGGCCAAAGCTAATTGGTTTGGGGAAAGGAAAGACACTTGTCTCAAGAGTAACCACTGTTTACAGACTTGCCTGGGAAAGGATGCCTGAAGTCTAGGGGACACAATCAGATGTGCTTTTTAGGATGTTTAAACACAAGAGGTACACAGAAAGAGGCAATTATTTGGAAATGTGAGCAGAACCTGAAGGAGAGAGAGAGAAAAGTCACCTTGTAATGGTCAAAAGGACCCCAGACAAGAAATAGGAGCAAAAGAACACATAGAGTGAAGCATGGAATGATTTCTCAGTCAGATGCAGTGCCTGCTTGTACTCTTGAGTCCCTGGGAAGCCAAAGCAGAAAATCATGAATTTTGAAGCTAGCCTGGGCTATATGGTACGATTCTGTCTCAAAAAAGTAAATCCCAAACCAATCACTGAAACAACAGCAGCAAGCAGAGGTGGGAGGATGAGGAGGTGTGGTGTTGGGCAGTTAGGGAGGTGGGGAAATGATCCTGCTGCTAGGTTGGAGTAGAGGAGTATGGACCACAGGAGCTGACAGTGGAGCAACCATTCTCTGGAGCCCCGTCCAACTGTCACTCTGTTCTTCCAGACTTGAACTGACTTGAGAGAATTGTCGATTTTTCATAGTCAAAACAAGCTAAAAGTGCAACCCAGGAAGAGAAACCCTGCAACAGGACAGTTCAAAGAGGTCTCCTTGGGTGATCTGGCTTTATCCAGAATAAAACTGATCATAGATATGCATTAGAGGAACTGTACATATTTGCAACTGATCACCCGTGAATATAAGCATTATTTGAATAGCAGATCTTAGTAAACAGAAAGGATCTGGGCTTATAATTTGCAAGGAGAACAGTGTGCACAAGTCTCCTGTATTATGAATGCATCTGTCCAAATGGTTTGAGAGTCAATGAAGACAAGAAGATGAGGTGGATGTCTACCAAGAAAAGTGTGTCTTCCTCATCTGTTGTTGAACTTGTCAACAGATGGTTGGCTACACAACAAAAGAAAGGAAATTAAGTTCTCAGTACTTAATCAAAACAATAGATAATAGGACACCTACTGTAAGCTCTAAAGTGAGGATTAGGTCTTTGTTAATTTTCTTTTTTTTTTTTTTTTTTTTTGGTTTTTCAAGACAGGGTTTCTCTGTATAGCCCTGGCTGTCCTGGAACTCATTCTGTAGACCAGGCTGGCCTCGAACTCAGAAATCCGCCTGCTTCTGCGTCCCGAGTGCTGGGATTAAAGGTGTGTGCCACCACGCCCAGCTCTTTGTTAATTTTCTAATCCAAGGAATAAATTAGAAATTATACACGTTCTATTACATGAATCTTAAAAACAGGAAAATCATCGCCCAGAAACCTATAGCAGGCGCTGCCAACCCACAGCATTTCAAAGCAGCCTGGCATCAGCACAGTGTCTGCCATATCCTCACAGACTATCTTTCTGGATATGGAATTAGTAGAGAGAGCTGATGGAATTTTGGAGTCAAGCATGACTTGTTCAACAGAATGAGCTGATGTACGGATCAGGACCAGAGAGGGAAGGAATGTTTTCAAGTTATATGTCTCCCCTGGCCTTATCCTTCATGAACCAAAGTATAGGACAAAGTTGAGCTCAAGGTCAGAACAATAGTCATCCCTCATCCCCCACCCCCCCACCGAGAGTCTTCCTCTCATCTGTGCTTCTCTGAGTCACAGTGACAAGACTGACTTGTGGTGAGAGACTCTTTGATGTAGTTATCTGAAGCACTTCAGGGATCTTCAAGTTAGTTGGAATTTACTGTTGCTTAATCCAGCTGTTTAGATAGCTGTATTATTTCAAAGTACAGTAATTTCTATTTTTTTCTAAAACCTTTTCTTTGGAGGGAGATGGTCTAAGAACCTCCTCATAGAACGTCTAAAGCTGTGAATTCTATTAAGCATATGAATATGATGCTTTTGCATATGTCATGCACATATACCTATGATAAAATTGACAAATTAGGTAAGAACTTAACAGCAACTAATAAAATAGTGACATTATAACAATACGCTGTAGTAAACAGTGAAAGTGGGGGACTGGAGAGATGGCTCAGTGGTTAGCAACACTGAAAGCTTTTAGAGGATGTGGCTTTGATTCTTAGCACGCACAGGCAAATCGAGAACTGCCCGTTTCAGGGGATCTGATGCTTTCTTCTGGTTTCTGCTGGTACTAGGCATATGTGATACATACACATATATGTAGGCAAAGCACATGTAGTATAAAAATAATTTTTAAAATGATTTAAAAAGTGAATGAAGTCTCTTCCAAAATATTTTTTTGAATACTCATTTTTCTCAGTAGTGCTTTGGAGTAGTAAAATGTCTATACGAGTGGCAAATTATTTCATCATGCTCGTCAGTACGACATGCAATCCAAAGTTTTAAAAGTGTTTGTTTTTATAATTTTGCATTAAAAAATATCACTACAGTTGCTGATCACAGTTAACTAAAACCCTAGAAACCAAAACAATAGATAATAGAAACCTACTGAAAATTCCAAAATTAGGATCAGGTTTTTATTAATTTTTTAATCCAAGGAATAAATTAGAAAATTATACTCATTCTATTGCATGATCAAACTTTTCTTTTTCTGTTTTGTTTTGTTTTTTGGTTATTTGGTTTGTTTGTTTGTTTGTTTGTTTTTTTGTGGCATTTGCAATATAGTTTTTTAGGTACCTCAGACTCATGTTCTTTCTGCTTCAACTCCCAGGAGCTAGGCTTGGTGTTTTATTCAGGGTTCTCTAGAGGAACAGGACCAAGGGGATGAACACACACATGTGCACACATATGCACATGCACACACCTCAGAAATTACTATACCAACAGCTAAATTATATCTGATAATCTGAGAACTGGATACTCAGTTCTTAAGACTGAATGCCTCATCAGTCAGTCCATAATATGCATCTGTGAGACAACTACTCAGCCCACAATGTGGGCTGCCTCAGAAGTCCCAGTCTGATGCAGGGAGCCTGAAAGTTTCCTAGCAGTCCTCTGGTCCCCAGTCCATATGGAATACTGGGAAATGCTAGTTCTGATATTATGAAGGACTCAGTAGAGGCAGCAACTGTGTAAGTTAACTTAGAGGGAAGGCCAGGCTGGCAAAGGTGAGAGATGAACTAACTTCCTTCTTTTTCACTGGGCTGCTACCAGAAGGTACTGCCCACACTAGGAATGGGTCTTTCTACAATTAATCGAGTCAATCAGACAATTGGTCACTCGACAATCCCTGTTTTGGTGATTCCTATTTGTATCAAGTTGATTTTAAAAACAACCATAACACTTGGTTTATGCATAACATTACATCCTACTTGCATGGTGCTCTTACATCTTTGATTTAGTAACTAACAGAAATAACAAATTATGTATTCTGGAACGTTGATTCTCAAATATAACTTTATTAGCCTTTGTTTTTCATTTGTTTAGACTTGTTGAGTTAAACTTATTGACTTTCTGAAATAATTAAAATTTTGAATCTGTTTTCAAAATATTGAGGGATACAATATCATAAAATTTAATATTATGAAATTATATTCCTAGGAATATTTCTAAGATATTAGACACTAAAATTCCACCAAAGAGTGCTGGATTTCATTTCATTGATTAGAAATATTTAGATTAGAAATATTTTACACATCTCTAAATTGATAGAATACTGGATTTGCTTTCAAAGAATTTTCTCCATTGCTTCAAGTATTAAAGATATGATATTGAATTTTTTTTTTATTATTTTTAACTTCTTGCCTTGGCTTCATTTATCTGTTAAACAGGTAGAAGATTATCTGCCATATAGAAGGCTTTTTCAAAAAGGCTGAGTTAAAATAATTGTGGCTGCCATGCTATACCCAGCCCTGGCATGGTAGACACATTATTTTTCTTGCCAAACTTTGTAATATTGGCTAGAACCAGAACATTGTAATTATTAGGGTTCAACTCATCTGTTTTCTTTTACCAAAAACTGAATGGGGCTGATTTTAGGTGTTTTAGAATGATCTCACCATTGAATTGACTTCTCCAGGCACCCAGAATTCACCCTCTGAGGAAAATATGAAACTATCCAATCAAATGCCCATCTATGGGTTTCTCCTTTGTGTTAGATTATTGATTTAGATAGAAAATGAATAGAGAAGCTGAAACAGCTGTGTAGGAGGTTGGTCTGGAGCCACCTGTATCCAAATGCAAAAATCTGTACCCCAAGATCTGGTTACTCCAAGACTAACAAATCCTCACTTATACCAGTTTTTGTTGTGTAACCCTTATTACCAAGTTATCCATGATGTGTTAATAATAAAGATGCCCTACAGCCTAGGCTGGGCAGAAGAGAGGTAGGTGGGGCTGAAGGTTCCTGGGATTTTGGGATAGGTGGATCATGAGCACTGGCCACGAGGGCCAGGCCTGTTGGAAGAGGAGTGGCGGAGGTGAAACATGGCAAGTGATATTTGAGGGTTATTGACAGGAAGTAAATAAAATAGCATAGATGGTTGATGTATATATGTCCAGCTCTAGTGCTTTTAAGGCTTACCATAAATACAATGGTTTATGTGTTTTATTTGGGAAATAAATGTTCTAAAGTGGAGTAAAAATAATCTAGGTAATATTTATTACTACACACCTGCCTAAATAATTTTAGTTAACGCAAAAGGAACCAAAATTATTGCACTATTGTCAGTGAAAGTGACCCATAGTTTAAACTTACCCAGATCATTGCTTTAATTATTCCTTGACTTCATATATACATATAAACTTAGTTTATACAATATATATATATATATATATATATATATATATATATATATATAAAGTAAAAGCTGTTTTATAACAAAAGATGACTAGTCCTCTATATGTAGTTCCCAGGGAACTAAGCTATTACAACTTTCTCACCTGCTAATAAAGCTTTCCATGGGAGGGTTCTGAGATATTGATCTCTGTTTCAAGAATATTAGCATACTACTCCAAGCTAACAACAACAACAATAACAACAGCAGCAACAACAACAAAGATGCAATATATAATGTCTGTATAAAGTGCTCAGGTAAATAGAAGCCTAAGAAAGCATGTAACCATATCTACATGGTAGTTAAACTTCTGCAAGAAAATGAGAAACACAGTCAAATACTTAGATGTTACATGTGTGTCCTATTCAACATGAGGTATTTTAAGATATCCTTAAGTTACATGAGTATTATAGCTATACCATCAAAATGATAAACTTAGTGTCAATATTTTGTTTTAGACACAGACCAGAGAAAGTGGTTGGTACTCATAGTAAGCCAGGCTTAGTATCTTATTCTAATTGGAGACGTGGTATTTTTTTCTCCCAATACTTGGTACCAGCTGAACACAGCATCCTGGTGAATACCTACAATTCTAACAAGGAGGGGAAGGGGGTGGGCTGAGGCAGTGGGATCATGGAATCAGGTTAATCTGGGCTTCATCCTGAGATATTGTGAAAAACAATAGAGAGGCCAAAGAGATGGTTCAGTGGGTCAAATATTTACCATGCAAGTGATGACCTGCATTGATTCCTTGCTTCTGTGTAGAAAGACAGATATTATGGTACAAGTCTGTAATGTGAAGTGAAGACAAGGGAGTCTCCTGGAAGCTCAGTGAGCCAACTAGCTTGGAGTTTGAAGAGCAGAAACAAGAGAGACTGTGCCTTAACAAGATAGAGAACTGACTTCTTATGTGAAAATTTTAAACAAGAAAAAAGAAAGGAAGGAAGGCATGGAAAGAGGAAGGAGAGGAGAAGAAAAAATGATAACAGTAGTTGGATCTGTGGAGAAAGAGAACCTTGTATCATGTCTCAGAAAACCTTGGTTGTAACCCAGGAGTGTGGGAGACTGGAAAAGGACCTTTTCTTACTTAAAGCTTTTGGAAAGGGCTCTCGAGTTAGACTGGAGCCAAACTATCAGCATCGGAATCCTGACTCAGATTATTAGTTGTTGGAATTTTAGAACTCAACGAACATCATACAATTCGTTGTTTGCTAAATGGAACAGCAGTTTGCTGCACGGACACCGTGCTGCTGCTTTGTAGTTTATACAAGTGGCTTAGACAAGGGAAGCTCTTGCTGAGGCTCCTGTCCATGGCAAGTGCTAACAGCACTGTGACACTTGGTGCTCCACTGATAGTGGGACCTCTGTAAAGACTTAGGTTGAGAATTCTACTCAAGGTTATCATCACATTTTTGTCCTTTGTTACAGGAAGAACTCTACCACTGCAAATGCATCTATGAGAGAGAAAAAGGGAGAGAGACCAGGCACCTTGCTCTTCTCTCAGCCTCTGTACAATGCCATGTGACAGAATCCTTGTGACAGCAAATCTTGTAGTTAGAATTTATTTAGTAAAACTTTTTGTTGGAGCCCACTGTTATGTCTAGTATAAACCATGAAAAATTTAGTGAGGATAAAGAACTCAAGAAAATCAAATCAGCAGGGATATGGATCTGTTAATGATCTTGGACATATACACTTGGCCCTTTATATATGTGTATACTCATGAAAACTCAGGTAAAGAAAATATTAAAAGGAAAAGCTGAAGACTAGGGAAAAATAAAAGTAGAAATGTAAACAGAGTGGGGGAGAATATAATGGAAAGAAAAAAACTGCTAGCTTATATTTCTCTTCAAAACTAAGCTAAGAGATTTGACGTGAAAGAAAATGAAGAAACACCCTGTTTAGAATTGCAACTGATAAATTAAAAACAAAAATCTTTATGGAAGATTCCAAAATGGGCCCTCTGAGGTCAAAACCCTGCATCATTTATCTTTGGATGATGGTGGTAAATGTATTGTTAGCACCCATTAAACTTGTCTAACCAGTGGATATACAATGATTTAACTGAAGTTTATGTCTCTCACTTTGACAAGACCGACTGTTCCAAGTTCTGGCCCAGAATGCAGAGTGCCGACGCTATTCAAGTTGAAGGTAATGCAAATATTTTCAACTTGTGCCTGGTAGAGATGCTTAGGTTGTCAATGCCATAGGCTGTGCAAAAAGAATACATGTGCTTTTGTATTCCGGTCCCCAAGTAGAACGCAGCAATCATCTCTTGCCATCAGCTGGAAACCAGTCACGTGACTCTAAAGCACAGAAGCTTGGGAAGTGTAGATTGCTAAAAAGCCAGAGAAAATATTTGATAGGTTGTCAGTATCTGCAGCAGTTGTGGACAGTTAAAATCAACAAATTCCATACCTACCTTCCATCTGAACCCAAATATCTACCACTTTTACAGATGGGGCTATATCAATCCGAGTGGCCTGCATTGCCATCTGAGGCCATGGTGATGTCTAGACCTGTGCTGCCTCCAATGGCCATGTTGGAATCCATGGTCCTACTGTAGGCAGGGTCTGTATTGATGTGCATGGCCTATGTTACTACTGAAGGCCAAGCAGATATCTGTGGTCTGTGCTACAGCCTGAGACTATATTGATGTCTTCAGGCTGTGCTGCTGGTGTGAGTGGTCTGGATGCCACATGAGACCATGGCGATGTCTGCCTCTTAGGGCCTTGTCAAGGTTCATTTGATGGTCCTACTGAAGCCCTGAAGGGAGAAAGGGATGGGTTTGTGTCTGTGCTGTCATCAGAAACCATGTGGAAGCCCATAAATCATGCTCCTGCCAACTATAAAGAACAAGGAAGCTGCAGTGATATTCCTGCAGACACACAGTTGAAAAGGAAGAACATGGAAGGTTTATGTGACAGCTCTACTTTCACGAGCCTCCCCAAAGAGCAGCCTAAACAGGAAATCATTGAAGAGAACTCTTTAAAAAGTATGATAAGGATACTGAAGCTAGCTCTCCATAATCAATGGCTTCTGGCAGGGGTGTGGGAGGGGAAGGAGTCAGTTATATATTAAGAGGCAGGCCACCAAGAGTTTGACCACACTTCCTTGAGTAAATAGATAATACAAATTGGACTTGTTTGTTATTGTCATTGTTGCTGTTGTTGGAGGGGCCTCACAAGGGTGGGGTGGATGGATATGGAAGGACTGGGAAGTCAGTGTGATTGGGGTGTAGACTTGATATTCATAAAAAATCAAGAAAAGAAAAGAATAAAATCTGATAATTTGGAGGAGGATTACAAAAGGCGGTGGCTGTGTGAGGAAACATAACATCTGCCCCTTTGGGAGGAGGGGTTGACCTTCAATTGATATAATTCCTATCATTTTTACTTTAGTTTTGTTCTTTATGGCCCTCTACACTATTATTCCCAGTTCATGTATGGAGAGGTTGTGGTTAGGTACCTTCTTAGCTATGGTCATTGGTCCAGCATTAGTTTAGATCATGAAAAAAATAAAAAAATAGATACAGTGAGTTTAAAAAAGTGTCCCATTCACATCTTATACAATCTAAAAGGATCTAAATTTGTTTTCATTTGCTACATTCATCATCTCCTCCTAGATCAGTCTTTTCTTTAAATATGTACTATAGAAAGGATTAAGAGTTTTCTTTAAATTCCATATATAACATGTTTTCTTTGCTGTGGTGGTTTGAATATGCTTGGCCCATGGGAAGTGGCACTATTAGTACAAATCTGTGCCCACGTAACAATTCCTGACTAAAACTAAGCAGTTCTGTGGGAGCAGAGATAATGGTTTCTTGGAGAAGAGGACAGAGAAAAGGGCTCAGAACACATTCTATTTTTCAACACAGTTTATTGAAACAGGACCCAGAAAAATCAAAATAATTGCAACTAGAGAAGAAAAGAGCAGGCAACTCATAATTCTCAACAGCATACGCATCTCCGTGTGTGCTCATTCACATGTATATACATTACACATGGGTGTGGGTATCCTGTATGTATATATGAAGGCCAGAGGTTGACATGCATTGTCCTCCTCAATTGTGGCCCACTTTATTTTTAGGGACAGAGTCTCAATGAATTGGTAGTTCATTGGTTCAGCTAGATTGGCTGGCCATAAGCCTGGCAGCCTTTTCGTGTCCAGTCCCCTAGTGCTGAAATTGTAGACATATTCTACCACTCCTGACTTTTTGCTGTTGTATGCTGGGGACCTGCACTCAGCCCTTCATGCTTTCTTAGTAAAAACTTTACTGACTGCACCATCTCTGTGACTCTTTGTAACAGCAAGTGCTCATATAAGAAATAAGGAGTCATGATGCTCAGAGGACTTCCTACAAACCGCAATCTCTGAGGAATATGTATAGATGAAGTCAGGAGAAGAGCATGTAGGTAGAACATCAAAGTACAAGTTTGAACTCATGCTAGTAGATATGATGATAGTTCTTGCTTGTGATTAATATGTAAATAGATACCTTCCATAAGTCAACTTTTGGAAGTTAACATTGGAGTGTGGCAGAGAGTATTTTGGGAAAAATGTTATTCTCATATAAGGAGTTATTATTATATTCTTTTCATCAAAAAAAAACTCCAAATTAATCTTTGGAAAAGCTGACGAAAATGCTTATTCATCCATCGTATGCACATTCATTAAATTCCTGCTATGGGTTATGGAAAACATAGTCCAGGATCAGGAAACTATTTTGTTATTCCTTCAATTCTTCTCAAGTATTTTTGTCTTATATTTATTTTTAGTCTAAAGACAGGACTTTGTAAGGACAAAGTAGCAACTTACCAGCAGATCAAAGAGACTGGTTTAATTCTTGGAGATGCTCATCTGTTGTTTGCTATAATTCATGGGTCTCAAATGGTAGTATGAGGCCACTAATAACCAAGTCAAGAGTAATAAGCCTGTGACCTGAGTACTTACAGCTATAGGTGTTTGCTCTCCATAGACTGTGGCCTCTGATTCTCTGATCCCAGTGACATTAGCCCATTGGTTTGGTAGTCCAGCTCATAGACCCTTTTTTTTTCAAGCTTGGAAGGCTAACATCAAGGAAGCTACCCTTTGCGTATTCATTATTTCCACTCAGACAGAGATTAAGAACTCCAGCCCATTGATGAATAATAGAAAATTTTAATATTTAAAGAAAACTCACATATTTTGTATGTGTATGTATCCATGCAAACACATGTGTGTATTGTAGGTGCACTTGTTTCGTGTTTGTAGACATCAAAGGATAATTTGTGGAGTTGGTTTTTACTTCACCATGTGTGTTCTAGGTATGGAATTCCGGTCCTCAGGCTTGAACCAAGAATGCTGCTTGCTATCTGGCTGATACTAAGCTAGCTTATACAGTTCAAGATAACTTGTCTAGGGAGGGTATCATGAACAGTGACATGGTCCTTCCTACATCAATTAACAATCAAGATAATTCCTCACAGAGGACACACAGTCCAATATGATCTAGGAAATCCCTTAACTCAGGCATGTAATTGAGTTGATATTTAGCATTTGCTGGGGTTCTCCCACTTCAAGACCCTCTTATGTAAGAAGGATCCCTTGTTGGCTACTGATTATATTTTTGTTTTGTAGAATTTAAGCAAGTGATGAATGAGACACAGATCCCTACAGAATAAAATTAGAGACCCCTCCAGCTCCCCAAATATGGAACAAAATGAACATCAGAAGAAAATGATTGCACAGCCTAAAACATAGTCTATGACCATTTTACCTTTTAGGAAATATCAGAGCCTCTGCCTGGGTCACACTGACACAGTGTTTCCTGCATCTTCAGGTATGCAGGTCTTCACAGGTTTGAACTCCCAAGTTATGTGTTTTGTAACTGGTTTTGGTTAGGTGTCATTCTGTCATCCTGTTTGTTTGTATGCACACAGCCTTTCAAAATTGTGTCACTTGCTTAGAGAAAAGTACTGCGATCCACAGGGGTGCTCTCATAGGAAATTCCGAATCATCTGCACTTCCAGTGGCACAGATGCTGCTGCTGTAGGGAAACACACCCATCAAAGATTCTTATCTACAATTTAGAATGCCTCAGCTGGAAACGTGAAAAAGCTCTTCAAATGCCTTCACCTATTTGTTTTGTTTATACTTTTCTGTTTTTAATAGAGGCATATGTATGATATACAACCCCAAATAAATCTGAATGGATTCACCTATTATGTTTCTAATAGAAAAACTCTAAGAGATAGAAAAGAATGCCATAATTTAATTGGCAGTCTTTGAATCTTTCTGAGTGGTATGTAAAATAATGATGTGTTTTACTAGAAATGATATCCCAGATTTGATGAAATACCAAAAAGCTCCCCTCTGCCAGGAGTAAAAGTCAGCCCTTTTCACAGCGTGACATTGTAATGGAACACAGACCTTGCAGAAAGAGGCCAAGGAATCTACCCAAAGTAATGTTTTATGGATTTTGTGCAAAATGCCTAGTGGACTGCCTGGCAGTTATGGTGCCTTGGGGACCCATCCCACGAATTGTTTCCCACAGCCAGTACTGAACTCTGATCTGAGTGTGCACTGCTTGCAAGCATACTGTGAACTTGACAGTTGCAATGCATATTTGTGGGACAAATGTATTTCTAAATTTTCCAATTAGTTTGTACATTAGGCAGGTTTTTCTGGTGCTTAAAAGTTCTCTTTCAGAATAATGCTTTCATATGATTTGTTTGTACTTTGCTTTTGGAAACTTGTATCTCAGATTCATTTCATATGTTTGTTGATTTTTAATAAACTTTAAATATTTAAGTGGTAGAGTCTGTGGCTTCAAAGTATTAAGTGAATGGTCTAACATTGTCACAGAGTTAAGTGACACAATTTGGATTATAATTTACCTATTTCAAAAACCATGTCCATTATGATATATGCAACTAAATATGCTTCCCACCTCAAAATCACTCCAGAAAGATTCTGGAACCACAGGATAAGCTGCTAGCAAAAAACGCAAACACAGAACTGAATTATAGAAGACTCAAAGATAAAAATATAAAATACATAGCATTATTTAAAAAAAAAAAGGACAGAAGTGTCTACACAACAGAGAACAAAGAATTAGTGAGCATGAACAACAAAAAGTCCTATCTCCCCTTAAGAAGGGTATTAATACAAGGGTATTAATGGAAGTTTCATTGCCAACAGTTTTAAAAACAATGACTTTTGTTTGAAAGAGCAGGGCATGTTTTCAGCACTTACGGAATTTCCTCATAAGGAGTTCACTGCCCATATGCTACCAACTTTTCTGTGAAGATGTAAGATCTTTGGCCAGATCTAGACCAACAACAAAATTGAGTATGACAAAGACTTGTGTAACCTGACTGGCTAGAACATAAGGTAATAGCTATGATATATGGTGTGTGATAGTTACAGCTAAATGCCTAAGTCAGTCTCTGGAAATTTGTTTCATCTGAGTTTCACAAAGTGAATTTTTCCATGTTATAATCATCTAGAATAAGAATTTCATTCCTGTGTAATAGAGAGAGAGAGAGAGAGAGAGAGAGAGAGAGAGAGAGAGAGGAAGAAGAAGAAGAAGAAGAAGAAGAAGAAGAAGAAGAAAGAAAGAAAGAAAGAAAGAAAGAAAGAAAGAAAGAAAGAAAGAAAGAAAGAAAGAAAGAAAGAAAGAAAATCATGAGAACAGATCTCTTAACAAATGATAGTTACACCATCTGTCACTATATGGTATCAATGTAGGGGAAAATTAGAAAAGTTCAGTCTGTGTAATTATATTGTTCACATTTACTAGTTTGAGTTAAACTAAGTGAAATTGAATAACATTTTGCTAGGTATGATTTAAAATTTTCTAATATAGACCTCATAAAGACAAAGTAGTCTGTTTTCTTGTCGATAAAATATCATGCAAGCCATTAAAAGACAAGTTTCTGAGAACTTTAATATGGGAAACAGCCTAGGTCCTAGAAGAAATTAACCCTAAATGCTACAGTCATTCCTGGATTGACATGCCATTGTGATTCTTCAAAATTTCCTGTCTGATACTGATAATTTTAAGCAAAGTAAAAGAAAATCTTCCTTTTTTAAAATTGTGTTTCGCTTTGAAGATAAGTTGGATGTAACTTAAAATTGACAAAGCAAATCAGACTCCTCAATTTGCATAGCAGAATATAGATAAGTATAGGACTGTTAGAGTCATTTGGTTTACTTAGAAACATTATTTTCAAATCAAATTATGTCTTCATGATCTGTTCTTTAATGTTATTCTTTTAAATTTTAACTAATCAATTAATTGTAGTATCAGGTTTTGAACCCAGTGCCTTTCACATGTGAGGTAGGTAGTCTACCACTGTCCTACATCTCTAGCCTTACACTAAAGTTTCATTCTACAATTTTTAAAAATTTTGGAAACAGAGGAACTCTACAAGGAAGAAGATGAGATGTCAAAGAATTGAATAAAAACATTTGGTATACACAGAGACTCTCACATAAAAGTGAATATACAAATTAAAACTTTTCATCTTCCTTTTGGATGGTGCTTTTATCCAATTGCAAAAGTAAAGATAAGGAATGAAAATGGAACTCAGGAAAAGGAGATTTAAAAATTGTACAGTCTGGAGAGATGGCTCAGCAGTTAAGAACACTGGCTGCTCCTCCAGAGGTACCAGGTTCATTTCCTAGCAACCACATGGTAGCTCACAAATGTTTGAAACCCAAGCTTCAGAGGATATGGCCCCTTATTAGACATGGATATAGGCAAGACATCAATGACTGTAAAGATAAAAATGGTATAGTCTCCCAGAAGAGCTGCAGGACAGGAGGCTGGATTAGTTTCCTTTCTCATTGCCATAAATAAATGTCTAGCAAGAAACAACACTGCCGATGAAGGATTGATTTTGCTTGCATCTGAGGTGATGTGGTCCATTGTATGGGTAAGGCTTGGTAGTGAGTGACTGTGGTAGTGAGGTGCACATCTCTTCTGTTTGCTGTCACTGCAGCAGATCAGGAGGCAGAACGGGACAAGGAATGGGCTAGGCTAGAATCTCTCAAGGCCATGTCCAGGAATTAATTTCCTTCACTTAGTTCCTTCCTTCTAAAGGTACCACAGCCTCCCAGAACAATGCCACCACCTAGGGACCACTCATGAGCCTGTAGGGGACATTGTATATCTAAACCATGAGAGTCACATATATAGTGTTTTAGTTTAGTTGATTCTCTACTACTGTGATGAGACACTACAATCAAGGCAAATAATGAAAGAAAGAATCTACTGGGAGCTTATAGTTTCAGAAGATGGGTCCATGACCATCATAGCAGGGAGCATGACAGCAAGCAAGCAGGCATGGCACTGGAGGAGTAGCTGAGAGCTAACATTTGACTTATAGGTAGACCCGGGTGGGAGGGAGAGAGAGAGAGAGAGAGAGAGAGAGAGAGAGAGAGAGAGAGAGAGAGAGAGAGAGCCAGAGCCAATTGGGAATGGTATGGGCTTTTAAAACCTCAAAGCCTACTCACTTTCCCAACAAGACCACACTGTCTAATCCTGCTCAAAACAGTTCTCCAGTTGGGGATCAGTCAAATACAAGCGTATATAGGGACCATTCTCATTCAAATCACTACATTTAGGAACACTGAGATTATAGTTAAGGTTGGTATTGAAGCTAGAGTATAGGATTAGAAATTGCTTTGTTAGAAAATGCCTGAGGTGCTTGGTGTGGTGGCACATGCCTTTAAATCTATCCCTGTGGAGGTGGCAGGTGGATCTCTGAGTTCAAGGCCAGCCTGCAATCTACAGAATGTGTTCCAGGACAGCCAGGGCTACACAGATCAACCTTATCTTGAAAAACTAAAACAAGTAAAAAGAAAGGAAATGTCTGAGGTTAGGATTATTAGGTCTTCTAGAATAGCATCAGAGAGAAGAGATGTTTTTTGAATTTTGAAATTTACACATGCATTTCAGATCAGATAGACCATCAAAAAGATGGCTAAGGCTGGGCACATAGCTTAGTAATTCATAAAATGCTGGTGTCAGTCCCGAATACTATGGAAATGAGGGATGGGATTATATGTCTAGATCCAGCACTGGGGAGGTAGAGAAAGGAGAATAAAAAGTTGTCCTTGGTGACATAGTGACTTTGAGGTTATCTTGGGTTGTGTGAGACCTCATTTAAAAATAAAAGATGGATTTATTTCTGAAAAGTTAATAATTGTTTGAAATCATATTTTACTATAATATTTTCTAAGATTTACTCACCATCTTATTGCAATTGCCACTTGAAAATGAAAGGTTTTATGGTTTTTCAGTTTAAAACATAATTTGATCTATTTTAATTCACAACAAAGGGTAAAACTATGGGATAAAAATCTAAAGAAAATGCCAGTGGTTCCTTAATGGAGTGCTCTGGACATCTTCCAAGTAAGGACACTTCACCTGTAAGGATTCTTATAGTGATTCACAAGATGTCGTACCTTCTAACACATAAATTAAGATAAGTAAGAGAAATAACAACTAGTAGGACAAAGATAAAAGACCTAGTTCAATAAAAGGACTTGAAAGTGACAAGAAACTTCACATAATATACATTAAGCATTCAAAACTTGATCTCTGAGTTCTATCTGCTTCAGTCAAGTTATGAGTAACTTCAAAACTTAGTCCAATAATTTATATAGGAAGATAAAAGACTGTGAAGAGAGAAAATAAAGAGTCAAGACCAAGTGAAAACAAAGTATTGTCAAAATATTGTCTAAAAAAACCCACTGGTTCAGAAAACACATAGATAAGTAGACAATGGGACAGGGTAAAGTGGAGAAAATAGGGAAAAATACAAATGGCTGAGATAACATTCTTCACATAAGGGAGAGAAAAATTAGCTTACACATGAAAGAAAATAATCTGGCATGACACACTGCTTTTAAAGAGGAAAAGGAAAACAACCCCCCTCTTCAATTGACTAATGGCCTACTTTTGAAAGGGAAAACTCTAAAGCTTTTGTGGAAGAAAATACAGGAATTTACCTTTGTGATTTCATTTGTGGAGACCCCAGCAGTGCCTGAAACACAAATGAAAAGAAGAAAAGTTAATGTACTCCTCAATATCCAAATATAATCTTTCTGCTTAACAAAGAACTCCACAAGCAAAGAGTAGGTGGATGTAGAATGGAAGGCCTTTGTAATGTGAAAGCCGACAGGCGACAATTGCACTGGATACACGCTGGACCAATGCATCGATCTGCTGCTATCAAGCAAATGAGTCAGAAACTCTGTGAACCTGATAAAACATGAACAGAATATAGAAATGGAAGTTCACAAATGCATGGGGGTGAGAAGCAAATGAAGAATACAAAAATGAACAGATGTTTCCCAACAGTCATTCAAAATAGAACATCAGATCCTTAAAAATTCTGGATACAGGATGGTAACCTCTCTTTGAGTAGTAATTTGGCAGTATTTAGTAAAATTGAATATTTGGAAACTATGATCCACCCACCCTTCTCCTGATATGCACGGAGGGAGATGTGATAATCTGTTACCCCCTCTCCTTGTATGCACCCCAGAGAAAAATATATGATCCAACTACCCCATCTTGTATGTACTCCAGAAAAATGCTAGGCTCCAAGAGCCCCACTTCTGGTATGCACCCAGAGAACTGCTTCCCATCATTGGAAGACCTGTTTATTATCATGAGAAATTTGGTTTATTTTAAAAACATAAAAACATTTTAATAATATGCTTTTATTTTAATCCCAAGTGTGGAGATATGGGGCTGCTTTGGACTGGAGCATCTGACTTTGCCGTGTGCTTTACCAGCGGTGCGGTTTTGCCAGCTACAGATAGCTTCTGCAGTTGTGTGATGTTTGAAATTCTGGGAACTTTTCAGAGGGTCTATAAATGCTAGGGCCTTGAGATGGGGTTGGGTGTGATTGTTGGTCATTCAGAGGATTTGGATATGGCTTCTTAGTAGTCATATTCAAAGAAGAAACAAAGAAGGAAAGAAATTAGATCCAGGGATCTTTATCTCTTGATCCCCTCTCTCCTCCTTTCTCTCTTATCTAGTGATGGGGATGAATTGGCGGGTGGGTGATATAAATGGCAGGAAAAAGAAGAACCCACAAAGTAGTAAAGACCAATTACAGTTTACACTGCAGCGCTGCTTTTTATCTCAGGGTTAGAGAGAACAATATGTGTTCATCAATAGAGGGCAGTAAACCATGAGACCTAGGTTCATTCAAGCCATAGTCTTCCAGGAGGCCCTCAATAAAAGTCAAATATATCTTCTTCCATGCTTGGATTCTGAATTGAGGAATGAGAAAAAGAAAGTTGCTAGGCATTGGTAGACCACACCTTTAATCTCAGCACTCTGAGAGGCAAAGACAGGTGGATCTTTGTGAGTTCAAGGCCAGCCTAGACTACAACTCAAGTTCCAGAATTGCCAGGGCTGTTGCACAGAGAAACCCTAAGTCAAAACCAAACCAAACCAAACCAAACCAAACAAACAAAAACCTGCGACCACCACCCCCAACCAAACAACCAACCCAAATCTCTAAAACAATGGACTGTCTAAATGTTACCTTCATTACTGATGGCAGTACTCTGCAGGTGTTTTAGAGAGGAAAGGGGTTAAACTGAAAAACAGAAGGCAGCACATCCATGCTGTGCCCAGTATCCTGGTGGATTTCATACCTGTGCAGGGGGAAGTGGGTGTTCTGCCGCAGTCAGGGCCCCTGAGAAGGGACAGAGCCGAGTGTGCTTATCAAGAAGTCATACACTCTCTTAGAACCATAATGAAAGACACAGAGGAAAAGGCTCTTCAGAGGAAGGTAGCATCTGGTGTGAGATCAAAGTGTCCTGTTAGTGAAAAAAATGAGAGAATACTATTTATAGTTTACTATCACATGCAAATCAAAAGCTACACACAGAGCACAATTGAATACTAGAAATTTTTTTTTAAAAAGAGATACACTTAAGAGAATACACAGGTGGTAGGTTTGAAAGAAATTAACATGCATTGTGAGCTTAGTTGTGTCTATGGAGATGTAGTTTTATTTATTTGTTTAAATAAAAGAGACTTACACAGATAAAGGGAAACAGTGTGATTTGAAGTGATGCCAGTGGACAACTCCTTTCCTTACTGAGAGAACACCAAGAATGTAGAAACTAAGGCACAGCAGTGCTTTAATATATATGACCAGAAACACCAGACAACAAGCAAAAAACAAAACCGCAGCAATAGGGTCAGGTTTCCAATATGGACAAGGTATTTGGGGACTTCCTAATGCCTAGAATCTTTTGAACAATGAAATGGTTCGTTCTCTCTTTATAAAAATCAAAGTTTAACGCGTAGCTTTTGGTCGAGCTGGAGAAGCGAATGGAAATCACACTTATAATCTCGGTGTCCTTTGAACTTCGGGTTACACTTTTCTCTTCCAGGTCCACTTTTTATCTAGCTCTCCTCTCCCATTTCTCACTAATGATTATGAGATGTTGTGTTAAGTCAGTTCCTTTCCCAGAACTAAAACAGGAAGACAACCGGCTTTTCTATCTGTGTGGAATAAATATCATAAAAGAAATCTACTAGCAAACTGCACCTCCTTTCGTGGAGCTGGGTTGGGGATCCAGCCAGGGCGGGGCGGGTTAGACATGGCTTAGGAAGGACATGGCGGAGCCCAAGGCTGTCGCGCGGATCTGCTAAACTGCACAGAGTGCCACTTGCAAAGTCCCTCTCTGCCCCATGGCGACAGATGGTCTTTCTTCTGCCTGTGTGTGAAGGGGGTGGGGAGTGGTCATAACAATAAGCAGCAGTAGCCACTTGACAGCTTCTTGCTGCCAGGAATTTGCATGGGGGTGGGGGCGGGGCGCTCGTTGCCATCTGGAGAACTTCAGCTCACTGAGGAAGAACCGGTGTCTCTGCCTGTGTGCGCCCTAGTGGGTGTTGGGATCTGGGATCTGGACTCCTGGGGAAAGCAGAAAGCAAGAAGCAAATCCCCAGTGAGGCTTCTGCTGCACTGGGGAAGAGAGACTGGACCTGCATGCTGGGCTGGCTGGGCGGAGGTTATGCCCACAGGTCTGGCACTTCAGAATGATTCAGGTCAGCCACGGTGTCCCCTTTGGAACATGGGTTTGTTTACCCACCAGTAGTTGGTGGGGGGACATGTGGACTGGAAAAGAGGAAACCCAAACCTGTACCCCTTTCCCATGACCTCCGGAGGAAAGTTCAGTGAGGCAAAAGGCTGACCATACACCCCAGGGACGCTTTTCTCAGACCACAGTGCTGTGCATTATAAACACATGTGCAACTCATTTAATTAAACACATAACAGCTGCTGAGATGTTTGCGCGTTTAAAAAGCAAAATGTATTTTCAGTGCATTTAAAAAAATAAGTTTTATATTCTAAATACCAATTGAAACCATGTGGTCTCCTTTTTACTAAAAAACATAAAAATTTCTCCAAAATATGTTCAGTGGATATTTAAGATTTACTGGGATCAAAAAGGCAGCTTTAACAAAATATTATTGTGTTGGGGAATGCATTCTATAGCTAAAGAGAATTAACATTAAAAAACAAGAAATAACATTATCAGCCCCTGGGTTGTATTTATTAGATAATCCCAAAACTTTATAAACTCTCGAATCTTCCAGAATCTCCAGCACAAAAAACAAACAAGAAAATACGAAAACAAAAATAACAACAAAACAAACAAGCAAGCAAAATACAATAAAGTTCCACATGGGAGAAAAAAAGACATGATCTTATATGTGTTAAATATGGGCTAATGACATAAATGAGAGTAACTCTCTGTTTTCTGAAGGTGTGCTGGGATTTTCAGGGTGGAAACCATAATATTTCTTTTATCACCCCAGCAACTAACCCAATTCCACTATGAAGGAGGAGCCTGTTTTTCAGCCTGAGTAGTTACAAGGAACACAGGTTAATACTGACAAACCTAAAACTAAGCCCACAGAAGTATTTGCAAGTGGCATCTGGAATCTAAGAGGTAAATCATCACAATGAGATCAGCAAGTTCTCAGTAGCTGTCACTTCTGGTCCTCATCCAGATAACCCGAATGTATGTGTGCCCCAATCTCTGAAACAATAAACTCTCTGAGTTTAGGATAGTAACAGGTGAGCTTTTGGGTCCCGTAAAGATGGCAGACATGAGTCCAGAATTTTTAAGTATTCAATCAAGGCAGTTTTCTAACTAGCGGAAAGCTATGTCTATACAGTGTGCAAATGCTAAGGCACACTTGTTTATAGTTACACTGCATTATTTCAGAGAATGTGAATTCTTTGCTCTGTGGTGGCTCAAGTTTGAAATTTATACTTCTTTAAAAACGGGTTTTTCTTTGGGGGGGGGGCGAGTCTATGAAGTCTTGGCTATCCTGGAACTTGTATGTTAACTAGGCTGGCCTCAGACTCATATAGATCTGCCTGTCTTGGAGTCTAGAAAGCGAAAATTAAAGGAATATGCCACCATAGCTCACAAATTGATACTTTTGAGCTGGGCCAGGCTTAGTGGCACATCTTCAAATCCTAGTATTTTGGAGGCAGGCAGATCTCTGTGAGTTTTGAGTTTGAGGCCAGCCTGATTCACATAGTGAGCTATAGGCAAGTTAGGGTTACATAGACTTGTCTCAAACAAACAAACAAACAAACAAACAAATCTTTTAAATGCAAATGGCCTACATTTTTAGGTAGAGTTAATGACTTAATTAGGTATTGATGGGGCTTATAAAATAACTATGAACACCATTCTATCATAGTATTTCATGAGCCATTCACGTTTATGAGAGCGAGGCCTAGTGTCTGAATGAGCAGACAGACAGAAGCACCTAGGGTGTGACATTTAAGACTCAATCTGGTACAAGAATGAATCAGACTGTAACTTTCCTTGAACCCCTTAAATTAGATGTTCTACAGAAGGACACCAAAGGCTTAAAAATCTAATTACGTTCTGAACCTAAATTTATTAGTTGAATGGTTACCATGGGGATCATTTTCACACCATATTGCTACCCAAATGTACACATGAAATTAGGGTGCTAGTTAGCTAAGTATGTTATGAGCCTTCACTCTGCAAAGATCTTATGTGGCAAAAAGGGGCACCCATTTCTTTCCAGAAAAGAAAGAAAAGGTAATGTCTCAGTCCTGGCAACAGTTAATCCATGGGATAAAATAGTGTTTGTATATATTTCTTCCTCTAAGAAATATATTGACTCACTGTTCTTGAAAATTATTAGTTTGTTCTGTATAATTGCATAAATTTTTAAAATAACTTTTCAGGTTTCTTCTTCCAGTATTTGAATTCCTCAAAGAAGCACAGATCTTTCTCCTATCACTCCCAACCCTTCCCAGTTTCATGATTGAACATTTTTACATTCAGTAGAGGAAAAAACATGAACCTAATATTATAATGATCATATATCCCATGTTCTCATACACAGGTAATAAATACAGAAATCAAGGATAAGATGCTGTTAGTCACTTTTAAGTGCTTTCCCAGTTTGAAAGATTTTATGCACTCATAGAAATGTTTTCCTTTCTGCCTCACTGGGTTGCACTTTTTCTTTGATATCTGAGAAAGACTAGGAGGGCAATGAAATATATCTCTTGAGTCAAGAAACTAGAGAAAAATCATAATTTTAAGAAAAAAATTGGTGGCGATGTTTAAATAGATTACATTTCATCTGGCTGCTCTTAATTACAACTACCCGCCCACAAGCTGTTGCAAAGGTCCCCTGGAGACAACTTCCAAGCTATTTATGGGCTCTTCAGAGGAGAAGCTATGAGAATGTCTTTTTCATGCTATTCTCTTTTAAACTTTCATTTTCAATAGCCCACAATTAGCTCCCTGGAATGAGGATGTATATTGGGCTAAATATGCAGGGGTCATAATTTTCTGACCTACTTCCTCCTTCACATCCAAATAATGTGGAAGGAATTCATTCCAGATCCTGTTTGTCTGCCGTGCTAATTCACAATGACATCTCGGCTCTCTTGATTTCAAAGCGTCCTGTGATTTTTAAAGTAGCAATTTCCTATTTGAAGGAATCCATTACCGTGCCAACGGGAATGTTGGTTAAGTGGAATTGCTCTCTCCACTAGTCAGTTACATGAAGAAAGTTTAGCTCTGGGATGAGCAGATAGACCAAGGGTAGGCAATATTTTAATGTGGAGAGAAGAAATTGGATTGTAAAAGGAAGTTGGGCATATCTCCCTTGAAGAATGTCCTCTACTGACAAGACTGATTTTGTTAGTTTTCTCGTTCTGCAGATTACCATGAGAGTTTTATGTTTATCAGAAAATCCAAACTGGTAATTTCATTTGCTTGTGGCTCCCTTCCAAATAAGAAATATCTTTGTTTTGTTCACTATTTTTTTAGGGTAAAATTCATCATCTTCCTCTTGGCACCATATGTCCATTTGAGAAGTAGAGGGTTTCTAAGATCCCTCCAATGGCCTTTGTGTCTGCCAGAGGGCAGCATGTAACACTCTCCCATCTGGCATGAAAGTTACCACTTGGCTGCCACCTGTACTGTGCTGAGGACTCCTGTCACTCCTCCACCATCCAGAGCTGTGGGACTCGAGTCCCTTCAGCCTTCTCCTGCCTGCAACTTCTCCTCCAGTGGCAGATGTTGGGGTGGGGAACACATGGAGAGCCAAGTATTTCCTATTACCAGTTTGGCAGAGATTCAAATTCTTCTCCATCAGCAAAATATAAGCATATTGGTGATGCTTGACCCCAAGGAGAGTGTATAAGCATACCTGTCTTTCTCAACTACCCCTGCTCCATTCATTGACATTTTTTTGATATACTATCCTTTTAGATTCATATTGTCCACAAAGCTTCCCATCCCCTCTCCTTTCTGAAGAGGTGTGTGTTTGTGTGTTCCCTTCAGTAAAGAGGAGAGTTGATTCATGCTGTCTTTAATCAGTTGTGCTTCAGTGCTTGCTGAAGTGCTGTTGGTCTCTGGACATGGAAATCTTTGCCTATTATGCTATTGCAGTCTGAGTACCAAAACAGAACCAGTAGGCCTAATATACACAAAGACTACCAGGAAAATAGGTTGCAAATGTGAATAGCTTTGATCACCATAATGAAGAAAGAATAGCTTAAGAATTCTAAACTCATGTTAGTTTTTGAGTTAGAAATGATCTTAGTGTTATTCATTTATTTCACAAATAGTAAAGCTAGAGGCATCTTGTAGCTTGGTTATACATTCTTTATAAGCTTTACAAATGAACTGATATTCTATCTAAACACAGCCAAGCATTTATTGATAGAAGCGATTGGAGTTTATATATATTGTTTATAATATACCCTTTCAGTTTTGGTAATGTTAGAACCAAATCATTTCATTTGAACAAGACCATATGGATGCTTAGATGCCTTCTTAGTCACAGGCTTGAGATATCTGACATACCAAGAAAATGATAATTCCTAGTACTTGAAAGTTCATGCCAATAGCTTTAGACAAAAATGTTCTACATAACCATAACTATAGGCTTATTTAACATGGACTTTTCTGTATTTCTTTTTAAAAATGTCAAACACTAGGTGTTAGGAACGCAGTAAGGAATCAAACAAGGTTCTTGATGTCTAAATTGAGTGGCTTGTGTTTTGATTTAATTGGCCAATGAATATAATCTTAACATAAATCCAATTTTATTTTGCTTTTTTCTTTTTGTTTGTTTTAATTTTACTATTTTGAAACATAATCATTCTTACACATGTTTGTGTAGAATAGCCAAGTATATTAGTTAGAAGACAACTGGCTTTGAGTGAGAGAAAAGTGTTAAATCAATTAGATTCAAAGTGGCTTAAAAATAAAAGGAATCTATTGGCTCAGCAGTGAGAAATGCCAGCTGGAGGATGGCTTCCAATGTGGTATAATCAGGGCTCCAGGTCTACTGCCCCCAGACTCCTACATCTCTGTCCCATTCCACACATGTATCATGCTCATCCCTGGCAGGCTTCTCTCATGGTTGCAAAATGAAGATGAGGAAAAATCAGAGCATGATGCATTCTCTCTACTGTGGAGGAGAAAAAGAATATTCTTATCATAGGATTCCAAGTAAGATTCTCGAGATGACTCAGGCTAAATTTGATTAGATCTTGTGTAGACCTGAACCAATTACTGCAGAGAAAGGAACAGAATGTATAATTTGACTCAAAACCATTTTGAAGCCTAAAATTGGAGGTGGGAGCAAAACCAGAATCGGGCAAAGCAGTTTAGCTAGAGGAGGAGAAGCAGATACCTGAACCAAATCTGAATATTGTTTAAAAGTAGGAAGTGAATACTAGACATCAGACAGCCAAACATTAACTATTTATTGAATAACTTTTTAGGGTAGAGCTATATCAGGTCTTATGGTATTGTTAGTTATTAATCATCAAAATTAGTTCATAATCTCAAAATCAGCTTCCATCAAGGATATGTGTGGAAAGAATGCAAGCATAAACATTCAACTCTAAAAGGCCAAAAAAAAAAAAAAGTCTATAAAACAAACCAAAGTAGATGAAAAGATCTAATAAAAAGAAAAGCAAAAATTAGTTCGTGAAAGAAAAGAACAATTCCTCTTTAGGGCCATGTTAGGTGACTTGCTTCAAAACCAACTTTGTCCACTGAGAAAAACTCAAGTGACCTGAATAACAATAGCAGCGACAGCCCACTCTGAAGACATGGAAGAGCTACCAAGGAGTAAGGACTTAGGGGTTGAGCTCTTAGAGGAAAAGGCACCCCAGGCAGGCTTTACACTAGCAAGCTTTCCTGCTTTAAAGCACCCAAAACCAGTATTGAATATGCAAAATTTCCTGAGTTAATCACTGTTATGAATTAATGAAGATCCAATTGGATTAAAAATTTAAGTATATCTAAATACTATGTAAATAAGACAATATGTAACTATGTCAATTCAGTTGGAAAAAGTTTAAAAATGCTGGGTACAGAGGAGGATATGAGCTCTTTAGCTAAGTGTTGACAAAAACATTGGAAAGGCAGAGTTAGGTGGCAGATTCTCTACAAATTCAGGCTAGTCTGGTCTTCAAAAAAGAAAAAAAATGCAATTCAACTAATTGGTTACATCATGTACTAGAATATAGTTAAGAGTCCTAACTTAAGCCAACCAAAATAACAGAAGGAAACTGACTTACTTACATGTACACAAGGCCTACCTTATCTCTGTCTTTCACAAAAAGAAAAGGAAGAAAATGAGGGTAAATTAGATCAGATCACCTCTTAAAGTAATATACAAACTACTTTCAAGGAAAAAATTGAGCTGTTTGATTGCATACATAAGAATTGAGAGCATTTGTAGGTCTAAAACAAACAGATGCACACACACACACATCATAAACCAGATGCAGGCATTCACTATGCTCAATTAAATATTTTTATTCAAATCAATTATGACAAGTTTTTATCCTCTCGATTCATAAATAGCATTTATAATTCTAAATTACACACATTGCAATGTAAATGAAAGGCATATGCTGGAAATTAAGAAACAACAACCAATCAAAACACTTAAGGAAACATGCTCAACATTGCTGGTAATTAGAGGAGCAGGCACTAAGGCATCAAGGAGACGATGTGGCTTGCATGAATCTGATTAGGAATAATTCAGCTCGTACAGAATGCAGTGGCATCACTAAGCCACCACAATTTTGCTTCTGTGAACATATACTTTTTTAAAAATTAATTAATTTTTTAAATTAGGCATTTTCTTCATTTACATTTCAAATGCTATCCCAAAAGTCCCCCAGACCCTCCCCACCCCTACTCCCCTACCTACCCACTCCCACTTCTTGGCCCTGGCGTTCCCCTGTACTGGGGCATATAAAGTTTGTGTGTCCAATGGGCCTCTCTTTCCAGTGATGGCCAACTAGGCCATCTTTTGATACATATGCAGCTAGAGTCAAGAGCTCTGGGGTACTGGTTAGTTCATAATGTTGTACCATCTATAGGGTTGCAGGTCCCTTTAGCTCCTTGGATACATTCTCCAGCTCCTCCATTGGGAGCCCTGTGATCCATCCACTAGCTGACTGTGAGCATCCACTTCTGTGTTTGCTAGGCCCCGGCATAGTATCACAAGAGACAGCTATATCAGGGTCCTTTCAGCAAAATCTTGCTGGTGTATGCAATGGTGTCATCGTTTGGAGGCTGATTATGGGATGGATCCCTGGGTATGGCAGTCTCTAGATGGTCCATCCTTTTGTCTCAGCTCCAAACTGTGTCTCTGTAACTCGTTCCATGGTTGTTTTGTTCCCAATTCTATGAAGGGGCAAAGTGTCCACACTTTTAAATGTGACAATTTGGTACAGCCTGTCCATGCACATATCAGCTTCTGCTGTGCTTCTAATCTACTGATATGGGGATGTTTATGAAATTAAATAGTTGAAAACAGTTGATGGAAATGGAAAATGAGAAATTTCTATTCTATCCATGAAAAATGTATTATCTCAAGTTAAAATAATAGAGAAAGCATTCAATATTTGTCTCAATTATTTACAGGTTACATTTAAGTTGAGCTGTCCAATTCAGTCTACAGTCCTAGGATTATAAGTTTGTACCATCAGGTCTACATAGGAACTTAATACTTTTTTGGAAACTCTAATGGTGTATTGCTTTATTACTTAACTCTTCCTCATTTAATATTGGTTGAATAGAAGTGAACTCATTAAGTAGGTACAAGTGAAATAAGCTGTCTTTTTCCCAGAATATTTTTAATGATTATTTTGGGAATTTCACACACCCTTATCACATTCTCTTCTCATTCTTCCCAGGTCTCATTCTTCCCATCCCTGTGTCCTCCCCCCCCCCACAAAAAAGATAAAATACACCAAGTCAAATTTGTGTTGCCCATATATGCTTTGGAGTGTGGTCAAACGTCCAGTGGCCAGTGTCTTAAAGATAACTGAGTCAGGTTATCTATGCCTGTTCACACCCCCGACCTCATCCCCTCAAAAGCCCATCAATTATGAAGAGCTACACTTCAGCAGCCTTATCACAACTTTAAGGCTTCCTATCTTAACTGTTTCTTTGGGGAGAGATTGGAGGAGATTAGCACGGAAGCCTTCAGTGTCTCTCTTTCTTAATTATGAATCTGTAGTCATCAATACCACGGCAAGAAAGCTTGCTTACACATGAAGTTTTCCTGTTCTTGAGTCAGCAGCTTCAGACTTCAGAAGCTTGGGCTTCAGAAGAGGTTTGCTTATAGTCTCCTCTTCTGTGGTAGAAAGAAGATCTGATTGGATGCCAACGAGACTAATGAAATCAACAATGCCATTTACCATCAGCAGATATGGAAGTGGATCAAAGATTCACTGATCATCCTGGAGCTTGTGAGTGACTATTCCCAGCCATGATAACAGAAAACACTGTGGCTGGATGGAAGCATAGGCATTCAGGCACAGGGAAGCGAAAGGTATGGCTAATGCTTGAATGCTGGAGAAGGTAACCAGGACGAGAGGGTACAAATCCTGCTAATCTAAGAAGACTGATCACCGTAGGTATCACAACCTGTACCTGAAGGTCAAATGTATTTGAAAACATGCAAATACTCATGGAACACAACCACAGGCTGAAGGCAGAAAAGGCCTGTAAGAAGCTCCTGGCAGACCAGGCTGAGCCTCACAGGTCTGAGATCAAGGAAGCAGGAAAGTGGGGTGGGGGTGGGGGTGGGGGGGAAGCACCTTCAGGCCAAGAAGGAGAAGATCATCAAGACTCTGTCTGAGGAGTGAGAGATTAAAGTGCCTTCATGTCTGAACATAGTGGCTGTGGCCTCACATGGATCAGTCATTAAAGTAAAGCAAGCCTTAAACAATAATTTGCTTTAATAAAGTCATAGACAAATAAGCTCTAGCACATTGCTATTGGTGCTCTAAAACTGGAATGGTCTGGCTGGAAGTTTTCATGTCATAATATCAGAGGTTTTGAAACTATTAATGACTAATGCCCTTCCCAGCCCACTCTTAGCTTTCACTTCAGGGAAATAGCTGTGAGGTATCAACTGGATTATACGCTAGGATGTATCTGTAGCACTGTTCTGATGACAAAGAACTGGCAATTGGCTAAGGTGAGCAGCACGAGATTAAGTAGATTCTATCCATCCATATGTTTGGATACTTCACCTTAAAATAATGTTTCAGTGACATGAAAGATATTTACTATGTGTTGATAATAATGAAATCTGCTCTCACAGCCTTCTAAGTTCCCAAAAGTCTTTTGCAGGCACTGGGACAGAAGGCTATAAAACAAACTGATAAGGAGGGGCTTCCCTGAGTAGGGTAGTTGCTAATGATTTTGTTGCTTCCTTTGGGGTTTTCTGTAATTACACACTTGTAAATGTCTACAGTAAGCATGTTCTTTTCCTATAATCGGAGGAATATTATTTTAAAAATTATGCTCAAAATCAATTAAGTCAAAAGTAGTTACTTTTTGGTAGAAGCAACAGAAAATTTTTCTGATAGCATTAAACGTTACACAGCAGATGAGAAAATAGCCCACCATTTATTTTTGCCTCTTATTTGAAATGCCATTTACATGCCACCAACAGTTTTGTGGTCCTTTCCCAAAGCCAGCAAAGCAACATTCTCTTAAGTCTTCAATCCGTCTGTGACATACTTGGGTTTCATGGCTTAGAACAGCTGTTCTCAGCCCTACACAGGGATTGGCTAAGACCACTGGAAAACACAGAAGTTTGCATTGTGAATCATTATAGTTGTAAAATTACACTTGTGAAGTGACAATGAAAACAATTTTATGGTTGGGGTTCAACATGACGAACTATATTAAATGGTCACAGCATTATGACAGTCATTTATACCTACATCCTGGGATGTCTGTGAGATAAACAGAGAGACAGACCAGAAAACAGAGTCATGCAGCATACAGAGCTGCTTACTGAGAGGAAATTGCCCAGGGTATGCTTTACACGGTATGAATTTATACAATCACATTCAATAAGAAAAAATTAAACTACAATACTTGTTCCAGTTAAAAATAGAAGTTACTACATGTGTGAATGGTTGAGATAGAAGAAAACTAGCAAGTAACACATCAACTTTGAATATATGACCAAAAAAGTAATATAAGGTTTGGAATATAACTTTGTAGAAAGAAGGTGAAATCAAAGACAAAGGGATCTAATGGGCTCAGGTGAATTGGCGTGATTAGCCAAGAATGGCTTCCATCTAGAATTCTGAGAAACAGTAAGAAAAAAGACATGAAGAGCCTTAAAAAGAATCAGTGAAGTAACCAGTGAGCACCTGCGAGTAAGGACAGCAATGGCTTGCTACCCAGCCAAAGCAAAGGCACACATGGCCATACCCTTATTAAACTATTGTAAGTTGCTTTGCTGGCAAAGAATAGCTCAAATTAAAAGAATATATCCAGAGACAATACATGAGAATGCAAATAAAATACAATAATAGGAAAGATGAAGAGGATTAAGGTAATTTTAATAGCAATTAGAATCAAAAGGCAAAGGGCAATGCTTTTATTCTGAAGATTTCTAACTGTGGCATTCTAACTTGGATTATCAGTCACATTAAGGTGATGAGAAACATATTTCAATGGCTGAAGGCATCTGAAGATTATATTCCTCACTTATGTAATTTCACAATTCAAGAGTGAGCTGAGGAGGGCTCTGAGACTCTTAGTCAATAAAGGACACAGGCTGAGAGAAAGCAACTACAATACATGCCTTCTGAAGTAGACTGAATGGAAATCCAGTTGGCATAAAGAAGAGACCGGCCACCTGCTTCTCTGGCGTGTGACTGTTGATTTTCCTCCCTTCCACTTTCCTTCTTTTCAGGGTATTAATATGCCACCTGCCCTGGCCTTGAACGTCCTCAGCGTCCTCTGTGCTGACATCACAGTCCCCCCTCCTCAGCCTCCACGGTGTTGACATTACAGGTGTTTCTTGCTATTCCCAGCAACAGGTCTTTTCATATCCCTGTTGTAGAGAACGAATCACATGTACCTTCCTGGATACAAGACACCTGGAGACAGGAAGTCAGAGTAGACTTGCATGAAAAATTCATGTCATGGAAAGGAGAGGCAGTCAGAGAGGTGTTTCCTCATAGAAAGGGATTTGAAGTGTGTGAAGACACAGAAGAACAGGTCATCAGGAATGTGGCAGAGTCACAGGAGTCTCCCCGTGACAGTTATATAACAGCACAACATGGCAGAAAAACAATTAATTAGATTAGAGTGTGTATGTGAGATGTGTGTGTGTGTGTGTGTGTGCATAAACATCTGAAACATTACTCATGTGTGTAAGAGTCTAGGAAAGATATAGAAAAATATAAAACTGGTAATTATGTGATGAATTTGGCCAGGCAGTCACCAGTACAGTGGTTCCAGAACAATTGTCTGACATTCATATGTTGGTCCATGGTTCAATCTCCATGCAAAACACACACACACACACACACACACACACACACACACACACACACAGCACAAACTATTTCATGTATATATTACATTGAAATTTCAAAGAAAAGTTAGAATTCTAAGCAAAGCAAAACTTTCTATGTTTATTAACTTTAAGAAATACTGAAAGCTATGTCCAATTTTCTGAGGAATCGCCAGACTGATTTCCAGAGTGGTTGTACAAGCTTGCAATCCCACCAACAATGGAGGAGTGTTCCTCTTTCTCCATATCCTCGCCAGCATCTGCTGTCACCTGAATTTTTGATCTTAGCCATTCTGACTGGTGTGAGGTGGAATCTCAGGGTTGTTTTGAGTTGCATTTCCCTGATGATTAAGGATGTTGAACATTTTTTCAGGTGATTCTCTGCCATTCGGTATTCCTCAGGTGAGAATTCTTTGTTCAGTTCTGAGCCCCATTTTTTAGTGGGGTTATTTGACTTTCTGGAGTCCACCTTCTTGAGTTCTTTATATATATTGGATATTAATCCCTTTTCTGATTTAGGATAGGTAAAGATCCTTTCCCAATCTGTTGGTGGTTTTTTTGTCTTATTGATGGTGTCTTTTGCCTTGCAGAAGCTTTGCAGTTTCATGAGGTCCCACTTGTCAATTCTCGATCTTACAGCACAAGCCATTGCTGTTCTATTCAAGAATTTTTCCCCTGTGCCCATATCTTCAAGGCTTTTCCCCACTTTCTCCTCTATAAGTTTCAGTGTCTCTGGTTTTATGTGAAGTTCCTTGATCCACTTAGACTTGACCTTAGTACAAGGAGATAGGAATGGATCGATTCGCATTCTTCTACATGCTAACAACCAGTTGTGCCAGCACCATTTGTTGAAAATGCTGTCTTTCTTCCACTGGATGTTTTTAGCTCCCTTGTCGAAGATCAAGTGACAGTAGGTGTGTGGGTTCATTTCTGGGTCTTCAATTCTATTCCATTGGTCTATTTGTCTGTCACTATACCAGTACCATGCAGTTTTTATCACAATTGCTCTGTAGTAAAGCTTTAGGTCCGGCATGGTGATTCCACCAGAGGTTCTTTTATCCTTGAGAAGAGTTTTTGCTATCCTAGGTTTTTTGTTATTCCAGATGAAGATGTCCCAACCGGTAAGAAGGACAAATACTCCACTATGTTCATAGCAGCCCTATTTATAATAGCCAGAAGCTGGAAAGAACCCAGATGTCCCTCAACAGAGGAATGGATACAGAAATTATGGTACATTTACACAATGGAGTACTACTCAGCTATTAAAAAGAATGAATTTATGAAATTCCTAGCCAAATGGATAGACCTGGAGGGCATCATCTTGAGTGAGGTAACACAATCACAAAGGAACTCACACAATATGTATTCACTGATAAGTGGATATTAGCCCAAAACTTAGGATACCCAAGATATAAGATACAATTTGCTAAACGCATGAAACTCAAAAAGAATGAAGACCAAAGTGTGGACACTGTGCCCCTTCTTAGAATTGGGAACAAAACACCCATGGAAGGAGTTACAGAGACAATGTTTGGAGCTGTGATGAAAGGATGGACCATCTAGAGACTGCCGTATCCAGGTATCCATCCCATAATCAGCTTCTAAACGCTGACACCATTGCATACACTAGCAAGATTTTGCTGAAAGGACCCAAATATAGCTGTCTCTTGTGAGACGATGCCGGGGCCTAGCAAACACAGGAGTGGATGCTCATAGTCAGCTATTGGATGTATCACAGGGCTCCCAATGGAGAAGCTAGAGAAAGTACCCAAGGAGCTAAAGGGATATGTAACCCTATAGTTGGAACAACATGATGAACTAACCAGTACCCTGGAGCTCTTGTCTCTGGCTGCATATGTATCGAAAGATGGCCTAGTCGGCCATCACTGGAAAGAGAGGCCCATTGGACTTGCAAACTTTATATGCCCCAATATAGGGGAATGCCAGGGCCAAAAGAATGGGAATGGGTGGGTAGGGAAGTGGGGGGCGCTATGGGGGACTTTTGGGATAGCATTGGAAATGTAAATGAGGAAAATATGTAATAAAAAATATTAAAAAAAGAAATACTGAAAGCTTTATAGCATTGAAAACATCCCTATTATGAAGCAACTCAAATACTGAAAATCAGGATTTATAAGCAGAAACTGCTGTATTGGGAAGTGGATGGGGTTGGAAATCAAAGGTTTAATGATATACACATATTGTCTGGGTGTTTGCTTGCATGTATGTCTGTGCTCCACTGTGTGCCTATTGCCTGAGGAAGCCAGAAGGGGAGTTGGATTTCCTGGGACTGGGAGTAACAGATGGTAGTGAGCCATCATGTGTGTGCAAGGAATTAAATCCAGGTTTTCTGGAAGAGCAGCCAGTGCTGCTCCATTATCATTCTATGCCTGGCTTAATGTAGTATTTCCATACTTGTAAATCAATAGGTCGTATATAAACATATTAGTTCAACATATATCAGCTAAAGTCAGACAAAAATACCAAAGTAATTTTGGAAAACACTTGCCTCTGCATAGTAAGATTTAGGGAGGAATGATGGACAGCCCACATGTGTTTGGGCTTATCTCCAGAAGCCAGACAATTAGTGCATCCCAAATTCTATTAACTGCTAAAAACCACATTCTTTTCACAACTTAGCTCTTAAAATTCTCTATTTTATTATGATATCTCAAAACCCATTGGTGTTTTGGTTGACATAAAAACAACTCTAGCCTATATATGGTACTTGAATTTTCTTTGCCTTTCTGGTAATAAAGGTAAGAGTCCTGGGTGTTCTCTGACATATTTAGCAATTAGACAAGCTGTCATGTCAATAAAAACAAAACAAAAGAGAACAAAAAACAAAAATAAAAAAAAACCCCAAAACCTAGAAGCATCTTTCTGCTCTTCTTGTTCCACGGCCTAGACTTTTCCTGTTCAGATGCTGATACTGAAGAGGGGGGACATCATTAGTATTAGCACAGGAAGCACAAACAGGGATTCAAGAACAGACAGGGAGAATGTTTGCTTGCTGACTTCCTTTAGAGCATGGAGTTGGATCACATGGATTTTATGACACTGGTTAAATGGACACCCTGAAGAGAGGATTGAGGGCTACATACTAGTGGAGTTCTCTCTCTCTCTGTCTCTCTCTGTTACCATTTTTAACTTAGATTTTTTTATTTAATTGATACAATTTTCAAAAAGGTTTTAAGGTTAGCATACAAAGTGATGGATTCAATTATGGTATTTTCATAAGTATGCATTCTCTTGCACTGGTCTCCCTAGTATCCTTTCTTCACTGCCCCCACCCCCCCTTAGGTCATTGCTCCTGAATAGTATTGACTTAGATTCTTATTGTTCTTAAGAAAAAGCTTGGGAAGAGGAAATTGAATACTCAGAGATTTTATCCAGGGTTGTCTGCAGACAAACAACCCTGGGCTGAGCCTTTGCCCACCAGGGCAATGTTCAGGGAAGGTGGCTTTGGTGCATCTGGAAGCTTCCTAGTTCCTTCTCAGCTCCCTCAGTTCTTCTTCATGGAATGCAGGAGAGGTTGGAGTCTCGTGTGCATCCAGAGTGAAATGTTTAGGGAAGAATTCCCATAGGTAAATCATCTCAGCTTCCTGAGGAAAGAAAAAAAAAGGAAGAGTTTTAAACTACTCAATAGTTCAGGTTTGCTCTAGTTACCTACTGGCCAGAATGAGTGGTTGAGGACATGACGACTTCAGCAGAATGTTTGAAACTAAGGAAACTGGATTACAATGCGACAGTGTTGAGTTCATAGCTGTTATAAATGTTTTCTTTGCAATACAGGTTGCATTGGCCCATTTGATTTTAATATTTAACTTCAATTTTCCCAGTGGCATGGAACACCGTGGTAACTGACTGCCTCTGAAACAACGTGCTTAAGTTTTATTGTCACTATGGTGATGTGTATCTTACCGTTGATTCTCCATCTGAGAGAAAGACACACTGCAGTGATAGAAAACACACAGATAAGGATGGAAGAGCAGGCCCAAAGCCTGGTTGACAAAATAACACCTGAGTCTCAACAAGGAAAGGAGAACTTCAGCTCTAATCTCTACTTCTTCTCTTAGAGGGACCATGATCTTGGATCCCCACCGGCGCAGTCTCCCACTCCTTCTTGTTTTGGTATGATGCTTGAACCCCACATGGGAGGCCTTCCCATGTTGTCATTGATAGGATCTCCTCCTCCTGGGATGATGTCTGTGGGTACTGCTCATGGAATGAGGTCACCAATGAAAGACCACATGCCCATGATGCCTGGGTCTCCAATGGTGAGATCTCCTGCTCAGTCTGTGAGGGTCCTACTTGGCCAAACTGACAAGTGCAGAAGGATTCTCTGTCAGTCTTGTGTTACTTGACTGCTTTATTTAAAAAATAAAAATAAAAAAATTAAAACTTAATTTCTACCCAATAATCAATTTCTTATAAAGGCTCATTTTGATACATGTAACAAGTAAAGAAGAGGATACATGTATTTGTAGAAAAACAATATGAATACATATATATATATGTAAATGTATGTATATAGGTATATGTATATATACACATATGTATATAAAACATATCACACACACAGACACACACACACAAACACACATACATATGGTAATAGTTTTTTCTTCTTCTTGAGTTAATAAGATTGGCAAACCCTCTCCTTTCTCAGCTGGAAATGAATGCTCAACACTCACTCATCCGACAACACGTCACGCTCCTTTGATTTTCCCTTAGGAAAGAGAATGAGTGGGTATGTACCAGTCTTTTTATACTGGACTTGGAGCCTGTCCATACTTGGTTGTATGGTTTCAACTGCTCTTTGGAACCAGCAATGTCTATTTTTATAGACCACAGACACAGACAAAGCTCCTACTCTTCTATGTTTTTAAAGGATATTCTATGTATTTCGGAGCAGGACTGCAGTGCATTGTGTGAATAAGACTGTCACTGGATGGGTCACACTACCTCCCCTAGACTCACATACCAGCCATGGAGTTTTAGAGGCCTAGTCAGAGGGAGGAAACTCTAGCCTCATTCCAGTTGACCCTAAAGTTGGAAATCATATCACTGCATACATTAGTTTGAGTAATTTAATAAGGCTTAATTTTTAAAGAATTAAATATATAAGTATCTTTTGTACTTGTGAATGAGTTAATTAAAATATAGTTGGCCTTTAAAATAAGTAATTATCATTATTTTTTTAAAGATGACTTCCAACCACAAATTTTGTCTACTTTGATTTTTAAAAGCTTTCTAGTGAGTACAATTTTGAAAGCATGTACCTATTTCCAAGGTGTGTGTGTGTGTGTGGGGGGCAAACAAACAAAATAAAAAAGATGAAAGCAAAATTTTCTTCTTCCTTTCTCTTCTTCTCTCTCCTCCCTTATCTCTTCCTTCCTTCCTTCCTTCCTTCCTTCCTTCCTTCCTTCCTTCCTTCCTTCCTTCCTTCCTTCCTTCCTTCTTTCCTTCCTTCCTCACCTCCTTTATTTTTCTTCCTGTCTTTGCATCA
This sequence comes from Mus caroli, assembly GCF_978045245.1. NCBI lineage: Eukaryota > Metazoa > Chordata > Mammalia > Rodentia > Muridae > Mus > Mus caroli. The sequence continues at coordinate 35,645,979 of NW_028227264.1, forward strand.
GTCTCTCTGTGAAGCCCAGGTCAGCCTTTTCTTCATGATATTTCTAAGAGAAACAGTTTTTATTCACTTCATATAAACTAGATAGTGTCAAATCCAAGAAGTTGTTTAATTCAAGTCCAGTTTGCTGACCTGGTGAGTTTATTGCAGCCCACAGAAGCATGGATGTGCCATTATTTACTGGATCATGGGTGACTCAACAGCAGCTGCATCCATGAAAATTACCCCACCCATCATGAATGAAAACTGCATCTCTGGAGTGTTTATTCAACTAGCAGGCAGCCACACCACAGCCTCCTCTCTTCAAATAACTGTTTATTGCATATATAACTACCAGTAGGGCCATGTGAGTCTTGTAAGTTGTGTAATCCTTTTAAGATTTCCGTTTTCTTATAATTTGTGAACCTCACAAACCTCTTCCCTCACTGCATGATGAAAAGGTTTAATCTGTGTGAAACAGATACACAATATCTCCTTTCTCGTTCTTCCATTCTCTCTATCTCTATGATGTTCTCTGAGCTTTGGAAGGGATGATATGATATATTACATTTTCTTTCATGTTTGCACATCAGATCATTCTGCAAAAGCCACTTATTCTCAGTAGCTTGATGAGTTGTAAGTCTCCAAAGTAACAGAGCTAACTGCAAAAAGGAGCTTCCTGGACCAAGAGAGATAGCAGCAGTAATCTACTGGAAAAAATACAAGTGGTTATGGGAAAATCGATAAACAAGCACATTAGGTAACAATAGCAATAGCTTCCCCACTAAAACCTATGACCACTCTTACCTTAGGCTTATGCATTGTTAGGGTACCAAACATTTTCTTCTGTAGAATAGGCTTTACATCTGATTGGAAAGTGGCTGATTGTACCTATATATAAGTGTACTAGTATCACACTAAAGAGCACTTGGAGCCCAATATTTTGTAGTATAACATGAACTCCATAGCCAAGCAAAACCAGTAATAAAAATTGTTACCTAGCAGTCTATACAGTGCCACTCAAAACTGAAAGGTAACCAGAGGGGAGGAAGCTTCCACCTCAGTTCCAACCTGATCTTTCCATGTCCTAAAACCAAAGTGCGCAGCATCTATAGCAATAGCAAACTACCATCCAGTTCCTGGCTGTTGCAAGAATTTGTGTTAATAGTGTATATTGTGTGTGTGTGGATTTGTATCGACAGTGTGTGGAATCTTCTTGGACAATAGTTTGAAAAAAATGGGGACTATTATACAAATATTTCAACTGCTGATTTAACTTGTTCTAGATGCTTTCCCAAACCTGTAAGACACCTACGAGTTACTATTTTTTTTAATGGAGCCATTTGTCATAGTATGTGAAGGAATTTTTGCAGGTTCATTAGTGTCCATTCAAAGCAAGTGCCAATTGGTCTTAGAATTTAGTGGCTGAGGAGTTTAAAGAAGTAACAAGGTCTGATAGATCTTGGGAATAAAAATACTTGTCATTGATACCAGTTGTTCTGTGAGAAGAGCCACAGTAGGAATAGCAAGATGGGCAGGAGGCCAAGGTGCCCTTTATGTAGCTCTCTGTAATATATAATCATTCTTTATGAGTGAGTCTACCTTCTCACCCTTCAGCAATATTCTTGGGCATCACAGGCTCAGTGATGGCTGGCTTGCATCATCTGCCTGGTCTTAGGGCAAGGAATAACAGTTTGTATTCTCATCTGTCAGGCCCATGACTTGAGCCAGCTCTCAGGTCTAACATGATATGGACCAGCACCTCAGCCACCCTAGCTGTTGAAAGGGTGAACAATCTGAATCCCCAGTATGCTTTCTTGTAAGGGCAAAAGTAATATAGCCTATTCTTGGAGGGATAGCTGCCATTCTTAGAACAAGGCTAATCTTTTGTATCTTTACTGTTGTCTCTATACATCTACTCAGAACTGCCAATTGCCCTGGTGCTTTTGGACACCCAAGTGCACCATGACATACCTGACACCATAACAGGAATTACCTGAATTCTGTCTTTTTTTTTTTTCAAGAGTTTTTGTTTGTTTTGCCTTCTGTGTTTTTTTTAATTTTTAATATTTTTATTACATATTTTCCTCAATTACATTTCCAATGCTATCCCAAAAGTCCCCCATAGCGCCCCCCACTTCCCTACCCACCCATTCCCATTCTTTTGGCCCTGGCATTCCCCTATATTGGGGCATATAAAGTTTGCAAGTCCAATGGGCCTCTCTTTCCAGTGATGGCCGACTAGGCCATCTTTCCATACATATGCAGCTAGAGACAAGAGCTCCGGGGTTCTGGTTAGTACATCATGTTGTTCCAACAATAGGGTTGCAGATCCCTTTAGCTCCTGGGGTACTTTCTCTAGCTTCTCCATTGGGAGCCCTGTGATACATCCAATAGTTGACTGTGAACATCCACTCCTGTGTTTGCTAGGCCCCGGCATCGTCTCACAAGAGACAGCTATATTTGGGTCCTTTCAGCAAAATATTGCTAGTGTATGCAATGGTGTCAGCGTTTAGAAGCTGATTATGGGATGGATCCCTGGATATGGCAGTCTCTAAATGGTCCATCCTTTCATCACAGCTACGAACTTTGTCTCTGTAACTCCTTCCATGGGTGTTTTGTTCCCAATTCTAAGAAGGGGCACAGTGTCCACACTTTGGTCTTCATTCTTCTTGAGTTTCATGCGTTTAGCAAATTGTATCTTATATCTTGGGTATCCTAAGTTTTGGGCTAATATCCACTTATCAGTGAATACATATTGTGTGAGTTCTTTTGTGATTGTGTTACTTCACTCAAGATGATGCCCTCCAGGTCCATCCATTTGGCTAGGAATTTCATAAATTCATTCTTTTTAATAGCTGAGTAGTACTCCATTGTGTAAATGTACCATAATTTCTGTATCCATTCCTCTGTTGAGGGACATCTGGGTTCTTTCCAGCTTCTGGCTATTATGAATAGGGCTGCTATGAACATAGTGGAGCATGTGTCCTTTTTACCGGTTGGGACATCTTCTGGATATATGCCCAGGAGAGGTATTGCTGGATCCTCCGGTAGTACTATGTCCAATTTTCTGAGGAACCGCCAGACTGATTTCCAGAGTGGTTGTACAAGCTTGCAATCCCACCAACAATGGAGAAGTGTTCCTCTTTCTCCACATCCTCGCCAGCATCTGCTGTCAACTGAATTTTTGATCTTAGCCATTCTGACTGGTGTGAGGTGGAATCTCAGGGTTGTTTTGATTTGCATTTCCCTGATGATTAAGGATGTTGAACATTTTTTCAGGTGTTTCTCTGCCATTCGGTATTCCTCAGGTGAGAATTCTTTGTTCCGTTCTGAGCCTCATTTTTTAATGGGGTTATTTGACTTTCTGGAGTCCACCTTCTTGAGTTCTTTATATATAATGGATATTAGTCCCTTATCTGATTTAGGATAGGTGAAGATCCTTTCCCAATCTGTTGGTGGTTTTTTTGTCTTATTGATGGTGTCTTTAGCCTTGCAGAAGCTTTGCAGTTTCATGAGGTCCCACTTGTCAATTCTCAATCTTACAGCACAAGCCATTGCTGTTCTATTCAGGAATTTTTCCCCTGTGCCCATATCTTCAAGGCTTTTCCCCACTTTCTCCTCTATAAGTTTCAGTGTCTCTGGTTTTATGTGAAGTTCCTTGATCCACTTAGACTTGACCTTAGTACAAGGAGATAGGAAAGGATCGATTCGCATTCTTCTACATGTTAACAACCAGTTGTGCCAGCACCATTTGTTGAAAATGCTGTCTTTCTTCCACTGGATGCTTTTAGCTCCCTTGTCGAATATCAAGTGACCATAGGTGTGTGGGTTCATTTCTGGGTCTTCAATTCTATTCCATTGGTCTATTTGTCTGTCACTATACCAGTACCATGCAGTTTTTATCACAATTGCTCTGTAGTAGAGCTTTAGGTCCGGCATGGTGATTCCACCAGAGGTTCTTTTATCCTTGAGAAGAGTTTTAGAAAGGACCCAAATATAGCTGTCTCTTGTGAGACGATGCCGGGGCCTAGCAAACACAGGAGTGGATGTTCACAGACAGCTATTGGATGTATCACAGGGCTCCCAATGGAGAAGCTAGAGAAAGTACCCAAGGAGCTAAAGGGATCTGCAACACTATTGTTGGAACAACATGATGTACTAACCAGAACCCCGGAGCTCTTGTCTCTAGCTGCATATGTATGGAAAGATGGCCTAGTCGGCCATCACTGGAAAGAGAGGCCCATTGGACTTGCAAACTTTATATGCCCCAATATAGGGGAATGCCAGGGCCAAAAGAATGGGAATGGGTGGGTAGGGAAGTGGGGGGCGCTATGGGGGACTTTTGGGATAGCATTGGAAATGTAATTGAGGAAAATATGTAATAAAAATATTAAAAATTAAAAAAAAAAGAAAATGCTGTCTTTCTTCCACTGGATGTTTTTAGCTCCCTTGTCGAAGATCAAGTGACCATAGGTGTGTGGGTTCATTTCTGGGTCTTCAATTCTATTCCATTGGTCTATTTGTCTGTCACTATACCAGTACCATGCAGTTTTTATCACAATTGCTCTGTAGTAAAGCTTGAGGTCCGGCATGGTGATTCCACCAGAGGTTCTTTTATTCTTGAGAAGAGTTTTTGCTATCCTAGGTTTTTTGTTATTCCAGATGAATTTGCAGATTGCACTTTCTAATTCGTTGAAGAATTGATTTGGAATTTTGATGGGGATTGCATTGAATCTGTAGATTGCTTTTGGCAAGATAGCCATTTTTACAATGTTGATCCTGCCAATCCATGAGCATGGGAGATCTTTCCCTCTTCTGAGATCTTCTATAATTTCTTTCTTCAGAGACTTGAAGTTTTTATCATACAGATCTTTCACTTCCTTAGTTAGAGTCACGCCAAGATATTTTATATTATTTGTGACTATTGAGAAGGGTGTTGTTTCCCTAATTTCTTTCTCAGCCTGTTTATTCTTTGTGTAGAGAAAGGCCATTGATTTGTTTGAGTTAATTTTATATCCAGCTACTTCACCGAAGCTGTTTATCAGGCTTAGGAGTTCTCTGGTGGAATTTTTAGGGTCACTTATATATACTATCATATCATCTGCAAAAAGTGATATTTTGACTTCATCTTTTCCAATTTGTATCCCTTTGATCTCCTTTTGTTGTCGAATTGCTCTGGCTAGGACTTCAAGTACTATGTTGAATAGGTATGGAGAAAGTGGACAGCCTTGTCTAGTCCCTGATTTTAGAGGGATTGCTTCAAGCTTCTCACCATTTACTTTTTTTTTTTTTTTATTACATATTTTCCTCAATTACATTTCCAATACTATCCCAAAAGTCCCCCATAGCGCCTCCCACTTCCCTACCCACCCATTCCCATTCTTTTGGCCCTGGCATTCCCCTATATTGGGGCATATAAAGTTTGCAAGTCCAATGGGCCTCTCTTTCCATTGATGGCCGACTAGGCCATCTTTCGATACATATGCAGCTAGAGACAAGAGCTCCAGGGTTCTGGTTAGTACATTATGTTGTTCCAACAATAGGGTTGCAGATCCCTTTAGCTCCTTGGGTACTTTCTCTAGCTTCTCCATTGGGAGCCCTGTGATACATCCAATAGCTGACTGTGAACATCCACTCCTGTGTTTGCTAGGCCCCGGCATCGTCTCACAAGAGACAGCTATATTTGGGTCCTTTCAGCAAAATCTTGCTAGTGTATGCAATGGTGTCAGCATTTAGAAGCTGATTATGGGACGGATCCCTGGATACAGCAGTCTCTAGATGGTCCATCCTTTCATCACAGCTACGAACTTTGTCTCTGTAACTCCTTCCCTGGGTGTTTTGTTCCCAATTCTAAGAAGGGGCACAGTGTCCACACTTTGGTCTTCATTCTTCTTGAGTTTCATGCGTTTAGCAAATTGTATCTTATATCTTGGGTATCCTAAGTTTCGGGCTAATATCCACTTATCAATGAATACATATTGTGTGAGTTCTTTTGTGATTGTGTTACTTCACTCAAGATGATGCCCTCCAGGTCCATCCATTTGGCTAGGAATTTCATAAATTCATTCTTTTTAATAGCTGAGTAGTACTCCATTGTGTAAATGTACCATAATTTCTGTATCCATTCCTCTGTTGAGGGACATCTGGGTTCTTTCCAGCTTCTGGCTATTATAAATAGGGCTGCTATGAACATAGTGGAGCATGTGTCCTTTTTACCGGTTGGGACATCTTCTGGATATATGCCCAGGAGAGGTATTGCTGGATCCTCCGGTAGTACTATGTCCAATTTTCTGAGGAACCGCCAGACTGATTTCCAGAGTGGTTGTACAAGCTTGCAATCCCACCAACAATGGAGGAGTGTTCCTCTTTCTCCACATCCTCGCCAGCATCTGCTGTCACCTGAATTTTTGATCTTAGCCATTCTGACTGGTGTGAGGTGGAATCTCAGGGTTGTTTTGATTTGCATTTCCCTGATGATTAAGGATGTTGAACATTTTTTCAGGTGCTTCTCTGCCATTCGGTATTCCTCAGGTGAGAATTCTTTGTTCCGTTCTGAGCCCCATTTTTTAATGGGGTTATTTGACTTTCTGGAGTCCACCTTCTTGAGTTCTTTATATATATTGGATATTAGTCCCTTATCTGATTTAGGATAGGTGAAGATCCTTTCCCAATCTGTTGGTGGTTTTTTTGTCTTATTGATGGTGTCTTTAGCCTTGCAGAAGCTTTGTAGTTTCATGAGGTCCCACTTGTCAATTCTCGATCTTACAGCACAAGCCATTGCTGTTCTATTCAGGAATTTTTCCGCTGTGCCCATATCTTCAAGGCTTTTCCCCACTTTCTCCTCTATAAGTTTCAGTGTCTCTGGTTTTATGTGAAGTTCCTTGATCCACTTAGACTTGACCTTAGTACAAGGAGATAGGAATGGATCGATTCGCATTCTTCTACATGTTAACAACCAGTTGTACCAGCACCATTTGTTGAAAATGCTGTCTTTCTTCCACTGGATGTTTTTAGCTCCCTTGTCGAAGATCAAGTGACCATAGGTGTGTGGGTTCATTTCTGGGTCTTCAATTCTATTCCATTGGTCTATTTGTCTGTCACTATACCAGTACCATGCAGTTTTTATCACAATTGCTCTGTAGTAGAGCTTTAGGTCCGGCATGGTGATTCCACCAGAGGTTCTTTTATCCTTGAGAAGAGTTTTTGCTATCCTAGGTTTTTTGTTATTCCAGATGAATTTGCAGATTGCACTTTCTAATTCGTTGAAGAATTGATTTGGAATTTTGATGGGGATTGCATTGAATCTGTAGATTGCTTTTGGCAAGATAGCCATTTTTACAATGTTGATCCTGCCAATCCATGAGCATGGGAGATCTTTCCATCTTCTGAGATCTTCTATAATTTCTTTCTTCAGAGACTTGAAGTTTTTATTATACAGATCTTTCACTTCCTTAGTTAGAGTCACGCCAAGATATTTTATATTATTTGTGACTATTGAGAAGGGTGTTGTTTCCCTAATTTCTTTCTCAGCCTGTTTATTCTTTGTGTAGAGAAAGGCCATTGATTTGTTTGAGTTAATTTTATATCCAGCTACTTCACCGAAGCTGTTTATCAGGCTTAGGAGTTCTCTGGTGGAATTTTTAGGGTCCCTTATATATACTATCATATCATCTGCAAAAAGTGATATTTTGACTTCATCTTTTCCAATTTGTATCCCTTTGATCTCCTTTTGTTGTCGAATTGCTCTGGCTAGGACTTCAAGTACAATGTTGAATAGGTATGGAGAAAGTGGACAGCCTTGTCTAGTCCCTGATTTTAGAGGGATTGCTTCAAGCTTCTCACCATTTACTTTGATGTTGGCTACTGGTTTGCTGTAGATTGCTTTTATCATGTTTAGGTATGGGCCTTGAATTCCTGATCTTTCCAAGACTTTTATCATGAATGGGTGTTGGATCTTGTCAAATGCTTTTTCCGCATCTAACGAGATGACCATGTGGTTTTTGTCTTTGAGTTTGTTTATATACTGGATTACATTGATGGATTTCCGTATATTGAACCATCCCTGCATCCCTGGGATGAAACCTACTTGGTCAGGATGGATGATTGTTTTGATGTGTTCTTGGATTCGGTTAGCAAGAACTTTATTGAGGATTTTTGCATCAATATTCATAAGGGATATTGGTCTGAAGTTTTCTATCTTTGTTGGGTCTTTTTGTGGTTTAGGTATCAGAGTAATTGTGGCTTCATAGAATGAGTTGGGTAGAGTACCTTCTGTTTCTATTTTGTGGAATAGTTTGTGAAGAACTGGGATTAGATCTTCTTTGAAGGTCTGATAGAACTCTGCACTAAACCCATCTGGTCCTGGGCTTTTTTTAGTTGGGAGACTATTAATGACTGCTTCTATTTCTTTGGGGGATATAGGGCTGTTTAGATCATTAACCTGATCTTGATTCAACTTTGGTACCTGGTATCTGTCTAGGAACTTCTCCATTTCATCCAGGTTCTCCAGTTTTGTTGAGTATAGCCTTTGGTAGAAGGATCTGATGGTGTTTTGGATGCCTTCAGGATCTGTTGTTATGTCTCCTTTTTCATTTCTGATTTTGTTACTTAGGATGCTTTCCCTGTGCCCTCTAGTGAGTCTAAGGGTTTATCTATCTTGTTGATTTTCTCAAAGAACCAGCTCCTTGATTGGTTGATTCTTTGAATAGTTCTTCTTGTTTCCACTTGGTTGATTTCGCCCCTGAGTTTGATTATTTCCTGCTGTCTACTCCTCTTTGGTGAATTTGCTTCCTTTTGTTCTAGTGCTTTTAGGTATGTTGTCAAGCTGCTAATGTGTGCTCTCTCTAGTTTCCTTTTGGAGGTACTCAGAGCTATGAGTTTTCCTCTTAGAAATGCTTTCATTGCGTCCCATAAGTTTGGGTATGTTGTGGCTTCATTTTCATTGAACTCTAAAAAGTCCTTAATTTCTTTCTTTATTCCTTCCTTGACCAAGGTATCATTGAGAAGAGTGTTGTTCAGTTTCCACGTGAAGGTTGGCTTTCTATTATTTATTTTGTTATTGAAGATCAGCCTTAGTCCATGGTGATCTGATAGGATGCATGGGACAATTTCAATATTTTTGTATCTGTTGAGGCCTGTTTTGTGACCAATTATGTGGTCAATTTTGGAGAAGGTACCATGAGGTGCTGAAAAGAAGGTATATCCTTTTGTTTTAGGATAGAATGTTCTGTAGATATCTGCCAGATTCATTTGATTCATAATTTCTGTTAGTTTCACTGTGTCCCTGTTTAGTTTCTGTTTCCATGATCTGTCCATTGGTGAAAGTGGTGTGTTGAAGTCTCCCACTATTATTGTATGAGGTGCAATGTGTGCTTTGAGATTTACTTAAGTTTCTTTAATGAATGTGGCTGCCTTTGTATTTGGAGCATAGATATTCAGGATTGATAGTTCCTCTTGGAGGATTTTACCTTTGATGAGTATGAAGTGTCCCTCCCTGTCTTTTTTAATGACTTTGGGTTGGAAGTCAATCTTATCAGATATTAGAATGGCTACTCCAGCTTGTTTCTTCCTACCATTTGCTTGGAAAATTGTTTTCCAGCCTTTCATTCTGAGGTAGTGTCTATCTTTTTCTCTGAGATGAGTTTCCTGTAAGCAGCAAAATGTTGGGTCTTGTTTGTGTAGCCAGTTTGTTAGTCTATGTCTTTTTATCGGTGAGTTGAGTCCATTGATATTAAGAGATATTAAGGAAAAGTAATTGTTGTTTCCTGGTATTTTTGTTGTTAAAGTTGGCACATAACTGTATACAGCATATCACCTTTGCTATGTTTTGTTGGTAAGACACAAGCCAGAGAACTCACCTACACCTAAAATGTCGGCTTGCACAGGGCACAAGCAGAGACAGTGATTAAGGAGAAAACTTTAGGGTCAGTGCACGCTAAAGACCAAGGAAAATAATATGTCAGAAACAAATAAGGTTTTTTTTTTTTCCACTGAAGAAATGGGTAAGCTTGAGTAAATCACCTTCATTTTGAGTGAAAACCATCTTTCTTAACTGATTTCCAACTTGACCTTTCCATTCAATTTGACCCTGGAATCTACTGCTTCCTATAACCCCTGGTGCTTCTAGAATACTCAGCTTCTTCAGGAAAGGTTCTCAGAATTTGAGATAGCACAAAGTTGTAGACCTTCAGTCAAGTCTGGCAGAGACCGCCAAAAGTTTAGCCAAACAGAACTCAAGGTACTGTTCTAGAACCTTCATGGATTCTTTACATTTTTATCCTTATTCAATAGGAGAAGAGTCCCCAGAATAGCTCTAATATATTACATTTCTAAAGAGTCAGGATCCTGCATAGTTTAAAGGGACTGAGCATCTGAAGGAGTCCTTCAGCAAGCAGAGGGGGTTAAGGCATTATAATTCTGCTAGAGCAATGTGATGTTTTAATAGCAGGGGCACCTGACTCTGGAAAGGAATGATCTTTACAAATCGGATCACTTCTGTCTGTATTCTTCATTTCTCTACCTCATCAGCACAAATCTGACAAAAGGCTTTGAAATCCATGTGGGATGATGATGGGAGAGAAGCTTAGGCTAATCTAATCAAGCATTCTTGTCTGCTAACTTCAAAGAGAAGCCAAGCCTTGGGGAACATGTGTACAGATTTAGCAATCTGGAGGCTTAAGCTAGTTTTTGACAGGTTTCCTGACTGTGTAGCATCTTGAAGTATTAGGAGCTTCTAATAAAACCATAAGAAGCCTCAGGGGTTGGGGTGCTGGATAAGTGCTATCTCACTAATCACTGACTAAATTTGGGATGTTAGCAATAATCAAATTAAGTTGATAGATAATCTGAAATCTCTGTGTGAAGTGTTTGCTACTCAAGTAAGATCTGATTATGTCTTCATTAGCTTGAAGCAATCATTGTCTCCTCATTTTTATTTGTTTTAGAGGGGTGTGTGTGTGTGTGTGTGTGTGTGTGTGTACATGTATATGTGTGTAAATCTCAGAGGTCAGCTTCTAATGCTGTTCCTCAGAAGACATTACTGTGTTTTTTGTTTTTTTTTGTTTTGTTTTTTTTTTTTTTTGAGACAGTTTTTTTTTTTTTCACTAGAACTTGGGATTCATAGATTAAGGCTAAACTGGCTGGCCAGCTAGCCTTAGGAATCTGCCTGTCTCTGCCTGTTCAACACTGCGCTTATAAGCACCAGATAACATGTCTAATATTTTCACTTGAGTTATAGGGACCAAACTCTGGTCCTCATCCTTGCATATTTAGCACCTTACCAACTAAGCTACCACCATGTCATTTGATTCTTAAATATAGCTAAAGGTTAGATGGCAAATTCAAGGAGGCATCATACATGTGAATTATAATGTAGACATTGCTGTTTGGTTTTCCTTCCAGTTTTAACAGTGCACCTTTCCCTCTCACTGCATCAAAAAGATGTTTTTAAAATGTGTGTACACTCAGAAGCCAACAAAGAGAAGATGACTATATTTTAAACTGCAAAGCCAAGTTTGGTGCCAGATTTCTAATAGCATGTCCATGATGTCAAAGCTCCCGGACCAATTTATGTATCATTGTCTTCATATAAAACCCACTTTACAGGGAAGTGCGAACTGCACCCAAGAGCAAAGAGCTTCAGTTGATACATTGTAGTCCCACCTATACATTAGGTTTTAGCCTTATAGTTCATAACTTCTTTAAAAGGTCAGAGTCTATAGTCAGTGTCATCAAGACCCCATTACTGAACAGAACATAGCAATCTTTATTTTTATTGTGTAAGAGTTGTCTGGGTCTGATATGATTTTGGACCAGATGCACATCACCTTGTTAGACAGAAGTCAAGTTGTCAGTGAGATTATTATAACTGATGTAGGGGGAGAGAGGGCTGACTCTGGTATCTCTTAGAAAAAACTCAAGGGGTACACCCAACCCACATTGTCCTCCCAGTAACTACAAGTTTTACTTATGTTTCCTCTTTAAATGTTTTTATGTATCAATATTGTAATGTTTCATCAGTCAAGATGAAACATTACAATATTATGCAATATTGTAATATATACATATATTGTATACTATATATATACATATACATATATTGTATACAATATATACAATATTATGTATCAATATTGTAATGTTTCATCAATCAAGAACAATTCCTAGTTAGTAAATGCTCACAGATTCATCAGTAAGTATGAGTTTGCAAGGTTGTCAGCTAACCCCTTTTAAACAATGTAGCTACTATTACCATACAGTGGGCTACTTCCTTCCTTAGGCTTTCAATATTAGGCACATATTAGGATGTGCCTAATATTAGGATGCTGGTGTCATCATTCTAACCATGCCAGGACACCACCACTAAGTAGGAGCTTAGCAGTCCTCAGAGGATTAGAGAAAATTCAGCATCTAGTCATTACATTCCAGAGTTCAGTATATCCCTTTGGTATTTTATGTAACTGAGAGTTACATAGTTTTATGGAAGGCTTCATTCACTCTTAGGACCCAAGGTCCTTACTTTACTTCATCTGGGTGATTGTACACTAGAACTGAGGGAGCACAGCACGAGCAACACCTCCCCAGAGCTGCCACATGTGGCCATGTGATAGCTAACTCTGAGGTACCAGTCAACTGCAAGGTGTGGGAGCCATTCACATTTTTCATGAAACTTGTTCAACAGATCAAACTCAAGTGGTGAAGAAGAGGTTCTGTTTAAAATCTACAAGAACAAGCTGAGTAGCTTTGGAGACTAACTTCTCACAAAAAAATAAACAGGAGAAAACAAGGAAGACCAGTATGTCTTTGTAACTCATGTTTCTTTCATGTAAAAGTTGCCTCCGGAGATTAAACAATTTATACTGAAGGACAAAAGACAGCCGATAAAATATTATGTGTGCCCTATGGGATAGCCCTATGCAGGTGGGCATCTGCAGTGCCCTTCCCTTTTAAACATCTAGAACTAGAAAATAAACCTAGATGACTCACATTCATTGCTAAACAATTTAAGAACAGTGGAATTCTTTTCTATCCAAACTTTACAGGTGACTGAAGAACCTATTTCATAGCATATTGGAAGAACTTGTCCAAGAGACACCCCCATTTCTCCCATCTTTTTTTATCTCAACAAGGACTTTTTGATTATTATTATTGAGAATTTCATATTTAAAGGCTGTATTCACATCATTTCCATTCCATACTTTCCCTCTGTTCTAACTCTTCCATCCCTCTTAACTTCATGACCTCTTCTTCAATTGTATACATACACACACACATATGATGTGTGACGTAAATACATTTATTGCTCATATGTGTACATGTATATATGAGATGAGCACTTGAGTTTGGATAACCTACCAAGGGCTTGCTGAATTTTTTTTAGCAGCTGTTAATTATAATTCTTTGGGGTGGGGCCCTGTGGGAACTGGAAGAGTGTGTCAGTTTGCGTTATTGTGCAGGTCTTATTCAGATGACTATACAGTTAAGATTTAAGAAGTACAACTCTACAAACCCAAACCAAGTCAAAATAAAAAATATGCCAATTAAAAAGCCAGTAAGAGTTTAAATTATTTTAGTTAGCTTGGTAAGAGTTAGTTGAACTGAAGCTTAGTTAATAGAAGTTTTGAGTGAAAATTGAACTTGAAGTTGTTAATCAACAAACTAAGGAAAACTTAAAATTATCAAGAATAGAACTTCCAAAGTGGGTGAAAAGAAATGAGTTCTGCATGTTAAAGGCAATAAATAATGTGAAACAAAAAGAGCTTTCAAGATCATGTCTCCAAACTTTTATGAAATGTCTCTTCTCCAATTACATTTTCAATCAATTTGTTTATTGCGTACAAAAGATTGCTAGTATTTCTCAATGGACCTGCCATCTCTCGTTTTTCATATCTCTGACTTTAATATCTCCTTACTAGTTCTCTTTGAATTTTTAGAACTAAGCTTTTTATTGTCATTGAGACATGCTGGTGACATCTGCCAAGTCAAGTCTCTCCTTCTTATTCCTGAACACAGTTCTAACCTCTGACCACTTTGTCTACACAGCCCACCACTGCAATCTTTTAGCCATCATCACAATTATGTCTAATTTCTGGATTCTTCTAATTTCTCTCATTGTGCTCTATCTCCATACCTGTACATTTCTCACACCTATATTTCCTGGGTGTCATTACCTTTTCCACATTCTCCTAGAGCCCTTTTCTTCTCTCTACTGCTGTGCTGGATAGGGTTTACCTGGATGACCAGCCACCTACTTGGAGTCTATCCTCCATTCTGTCTTATGTGTGTCTTTTTTTATTAGATATTTTCTTTATTTACATTTCAAATGCTATCCCAAAAGTTCCCTGTAACCCCCCTCTTCCCGCCCTGCTCCCCTACCCATCCACTCCCACTTCTTGGCCCTGGCATTCCCCTGTACCGGGGCATATAAAGTTTGCAAGACCTAGGGGCCTCTCTTCCCAATGCTGGCCGATTAGGCCATCTTCTACATATGCAGCTAGAGACACGAGCTCTGGAGGTACTGGTTAATTCATATTGTTGTTCCACCTATAGGGTTGCAGACCCCTTCAGATCCTTGGGTACTCTCCTCCATTGGGGGACCTGTGTTCCATCCTATAGATGACTGTGAGCATCCACTTCTGTATTTGCCAGGCACTGGCATAGCCTCACAAGAGACAGCTCTATCAGGGTCCTTTCAGCAAAATCTTGCTGGCATAAGCAATAGTGTCTGGGTTTGGTGGTTGTTTATGTGATGGATCCCCAGGTGGGGCAGTCTCTGGATGGTCCTTCCTTCCAGCTTAGCTCTGAACTTTGTCACCTTTTCCTATGTAGGAATTGAGCCTTAGACGTCTTGCCTTTAGTCTGCTATAATCTCATCACCTGTGCTAATGTAACAGGTACCAATTTCATTTCATAAGAAATGAAATACTTTGTAGTAGATCCAATGACAGGCCACATTAAATTTAAAGAGCTTTGCAAGAGCTTCATCTTCTTACTACTGTCTTCTTTTCACCATCTCACCCCCTGTTCTTCAGAGGGTCTTTATCATGGTTTCCCCAGGATAGTGCTGGTTTATGTCTGGTTCTAATCCAATTTTTCACGGTGCCACTTTTATTCTCAGTAATTCTATTTAAATAATAAATCACCTGCTTCATCTAAAACTTTAGTCATTACTTTGTCTGGTATGCTGTTTGAGTTTGCTGTTCTCTGTAGTTGAATCATCCTCCTGCTTTTCAATACTGACTCAGGATGCTTCCTGTAAATTCCTTCCTGTCCCCACAATGGTCTTTTTTCTTGTGTCTATTACACTTGTGTTCCAGATCATACAAAAATCTTTCCAATTCCCTCTGGTCAGCAGGCTCTCTCCATAAACTATACCTGTTTCATTTTCTATGGTCTAGTTGATTAAAGTCATATCTTGAAGCTATGATATTTGTCTTAGTCATTTTTCTATTGCTGAGAAAAGATGCTATGATCAAGGCCACTCTTATAAAAACCATTTAATTGAAGGCTTGGTTACAGTTTGAGAAATTTATTCCATTATCATCGTGACAGGAATCATGGTGACATCCATAGAGTTGGAGCAGTAGCCAAGGATTTTACATCTTGATGTGCAGACAGGAGAGAGAGGTGGTAGAGGAGAGGGGGAGGGAGAGGGAGATGGAGAGAGAGAGGGAGAGAGGGGAAGAGAGAAGGGAGAGGGAGAGGGAGAGGGAGAGGGAGAGGGAGAGGGAGAGGGAGAGGGAGAGGGAGAGGGAGAGGGAGAGGGAGAGGGAGAGGGAGAGGGAGAGGGAGAGGGAGAGGGGGAGAGAGAGAAGAAGAGGGAAAGAGGGAGAGGAAGAGAGGGAGAGGGAGAGAGGGAGAGAGGGAGAGGGAGAGGGAGAGAGGGGAAGGGGGAGGAGGAGGGGGAAAGTCACTGGGCTTGGTATGGGCTTTTGAAATTTCAAAGCCCATCCTTATCAACAAGGCCTAAACAGTTCCCTTCCCAAAACAGTTCCACGAACTGAAGACAAATCATTCAAACTGTGTAGTCAGTGGGGCCATTCTTAATATAAGCACCACTAGGTTGTTCTACCTTCTATTCTTATACACATGACAACATAAAGTACAGTCTAAGTTTTTTTGTGTATGTATATATATATATATATATATATATATATATATATATATATATATGAAGTGATTGCCTGTGCAGGTTTGTGCACTTTCCTGTGTGTGGGTACACATTTTATTTGTGTGCACATGTGTACGGAGGTCTAGAGGTCTGAAGTTGACATAGAGACATTCTCCTATTCCTCTCCACTTTAATTTTAAGTCTGACTCCAGCTTGCCTAGATGTACAGCTTGCTTCAGGAATCCCCTATCTTTGTCTCCTGAATGCTAGGATTGTAGGTGGCCACCGTGCTTGCCTAGCATTCAAATGGGTCCTGGGGATTTGAGCTGCAGAACTTTCCATGAAAGCACTATATACACTGAGCTCTTTCCCTAACCACAGAGGTCCAATTTTAAAATCAAATCTTTGGTCATTATCTGTTTATGATTCAAAACTGTTATTTTTTTTGTATTTATGACTCTCAAATTGTTCGATTGTTCTTAGATATTGAAAATAGTGAATAGAAATAGCTTAATGACAACAGACAGAATAAAAATTTGATTTTATTTATTCTACTTCTTATCCAATGTTACAAACATCAAGAAGCCATTATGGTCTATTTCTTAATTTGCAATATTTCCAGAATTAAGCAATGTTCAATTGAACTTCTTGATATCATTCCTTGGAGAAAGAGGCTGGCATCTTTTATAGAAAAGTCTCATTATCAATATAAAACATTTGGAAACAAAACTGCCCTTTTGCCATCTCTAGTAAGCAAGCAAATTTTTCTTCATATAAAAAATCTTGTCTTTTTCTCGTTTAGTTCTCTCATATTGGCTTGAAGGTCAAACAGGATCTGGAAGCATTCCTGTGTCTCTCCCGGGTGTATGCATTTTTAAAATACCCTGACAGTGAAGTATTTAGCAGGCTCTGATAGATTTATTAGTAACCGCAAAGTATTTCCATGGAATTCAGGCAGATGTGAGTTCCTGTTAGGAAGGGACAGTTGGCTTAAAGCAACAATTTCTGGATCTTTTCTAATTCCTAGAGGAATTTTGCTGCATGCTGATGAGAGCGGCTGGGAGCAAACAGCTGAGGGCTGAGTGGAATGAACTGGTTTTCTCACATCCTTCAAGAATTGGTAGTTGGTGCAAAGAATGTAAACATCCATACAGTAAAAGGACATCAAAAGGAGCCATAAGTCCTTACAATTAATAAACCAGCAAGTGTAAACAAAACCACACAGCTATGTGCAGAGCTGATAAGGAAGAAAGAACTTCAAACATCTCTCCCTCTCTTTTTTGAAGGAAAGAATAATAAAACAAGGATATTAAAAATAAGGCCTCATTAAATTCTGTATAATAGTAAGAGAGAGAGAGAGAGAGAGAGAGAGAGAGAGAGAGAGAGAGAGGGAGAGAGAGAGGGAGAGAGGGAGAGAGAGAGAGAGAGAGAGAGAGAGAGAGAGAGAGAGAGAGAGAGAGAGAGAGAGAGAGAGAGAGAAGAGAGAGAGAGAGAGATGATACAAAATAGAAAGTAAAGACAATGTATTGACAGAGAACATGAACCAGAGCCACGGTGTGGACATTGCTTCCCATCTGTTGTCCAGAGAACCACCTCCCTGCCCTGCATTTTAATGATGCTCTTGAACCTTCCATCCTTCCCTTGGTGCAGGCCATTGTAGCAAGCTTCAAATTCTCAGTTACTTGTTTGTTTTTTTCCATGCTGCAGCTATGTTACATGTAACACGTTGGTTGTTAGTTGTTAGCATTCCCACTGAAGCATCAGTTTATTTGTCATCTTACGCAGGTGATATACTTAACAATTAGCCATCAATATTAGGTGATTTCTGGAACTGAGGAAAGTATTTATTTTTTTCTTCTTGTGTTCTCCAGCATTGTTTCTGGGCTTCTATGGGCATTAATTTGGGTGACTTTTTTTTCTTCCTTTGGTCGTGGTTACAATGTAGAGACCTGAACTGAGCAGTGTTTCCTAAATCTTATCACATATTTTATAAAAGCCTTGATATCTGGGCTACAAAACTATGGTTAAGTCTAAATATCTGGGCAAAGAAATCCAAATATCTAGTTATTATTTATTTGATTACTTAAATTTCTCTATTCCATTTATTTTATTTGTATGTGTAGGCACAGGTATATCACAGCATGGAGGTGGGGATGGCAAGACAATTTTGGGGACCCACTGTATCATTTCACCATGTGGGTCCTGGGTTTTGAACTCAGGTTCTCTGGTTTGGCAATAGGTACCTTTATCCACTGAGCTGGCTGACCAGACCAAATGTTTAATTTTTAAATGTGGATGCATAAGGAGTGTTTGGCTCTAATTTTATTTTTCTGAAATTAAAAATACATTGGGCTATAAGAATTTTGACGTATGTATATTTGACATTTTGAATGGGAATGGCCCCATGGGCTCATATATTTGAATGGTCCCATGGGCTCAGTTCCTAGTTGGTGGAACTGTATTGGGTAGGATTAGGAGGCATGGCTTTATTGGAGGAGGTGTGCCCCTGGGGGTGGGCTTTGAGCTTGAAAGCCCATGCCAAGCCTACTCTTGTTCTTTCTACTCCAACTTGTGCATAAGTTGTAAGCTCTCAGCTACTGCTCCAGCACCATCCCTGCTCCCCGCTCTAGCTCTGATGGCTGTGGATTCACTCCACGAAACTGTAAGCAAACCCCAATAAATGCTTTCTCCTATAAGTTGCCTTGGTCATGGTATCTTTTCACATAAATAAAACAGTAATTAAGGTAAAAGTGCTTGTGAAAGCATCATCACAATAAAATAGTGGAGACATCTACGTATCCTCTCATGCCTTTCCCTAGTCTTTTCTTCTCATGCTTGCCTGACAGATTAGGCAGCCACCCATCTGTTTTTGCTCTCTTTCCTTTCTAGTGGGGGAAGTGCTGGAGGTGAACTTTGGGGACTTACACATGCTAACAAGCACTCTACCACTGAGCTACACTCCCTGGTTCACATCTATTTGCTTTTCAGCTACTGTAAATCAGCCTGCTTTTTTCTGGATCTAGAAATAAACACAACTCATACAGTTCCCGTTCTATACAGTTTAGATCCTTAAAACAGAATGAGATTTTGTGTGCCAACCTCTCAAAAAGGATTTCTCAGCAATGTTGTAGTCTATTAAAAAACATACATTGTAGGATGCATTTGTTGGTGGGCACCAGAATCATGTCTATAACAAATAAAGGAATAGTAAGCTTTCATGTGAAGATTTTTGTTTAGGATGCTTTTACTCTTCTTTGGTAAATGGATAGAAATGGAATGGGTGGATCATATATGAAACTATGCTTAAGAATCTAATAAAACATTTTATAAAGTAGCTGTACCCTTTTACCTTCTCATCAACATTGAATAAGAATCTCAGTTCCTTTGTACCCTGGGCAACAGTTGGTAAGTTCAGTTGTGTGTGTAGGTGCTTGCCTGAGCATATTTGCAAAGAACACAGGGGATATCAGATATTCTCTATAGCCTTTACTTTTCTTTGCAGTTCCTCTGACAAAATACCCTGAAAAAAGAATAGAGTGGCAAAAACTGTGTATCGTGGTTCTCAGTTCCAGGTTACAGTCCATTAAAGTAGAGAGGTCACAGTAACGGCAGCTTGAGCGAGCAGCTCACATCATAGCCCGAATCAGGAACAGAGTCATGGAGGCTTGTGTATGAGCTCATCTCACTTTCTCCTCTTTAATACAGTTCAAAACCAAAACCCAGAGACTCATGCTGCTCATCATTGGGCTGACTCTTCTCAGATGAGTTAATCTTCTTGAGGCAGTCCCCACAGGCGTGACCCTAATCTAGAAAACCCCACAGTCAGTTTTCCTACCAGGTGATTCTAGATTGATTCAAATTGACAACATTCTTCAGTGAATCTCTCTGTGCTGTGGTGGTTGATTGGCAGACAAACCCAAGCTGTATGATCCATCATTCCCCTAGTAGCACAAGGGGTATAGACACATAAGGTCAGGATGGTTTGTATTTGGTTTTTTCTTTTGTTTTTGTTTTTTTTTGTTGTTGTTGTTGTTTTGTTTTTTGAGATAGGGTCTCACACTATAGTCATGGAAGGCCTCAAACTCACTGTATAGACCAAGCTGGCCTCAAACACTGAAATCTCCTTTTCTCTGTGTTCCAAGTGGCTGGGATGAAAGGTATGTTCTGCCATACCTGAAGGCCTAGATTTTTAAATGGGCACTGGACATCTAAAATCTGATGCTCAAATTTTCATCAAGTGCTCTAAACCATGGAGCCATTTTGCCATTCTCAAGGGAATCTTTTTAATGTTTGTCTTTTCTTTGAAAAATACGCATTTTCATTTATATGTGTGAATGTCCATCTGTGTATGAAGTACATGTGTGCTGCGGGGTTGGTGTACTGGCTAGTTTTGTGTCAACTTGACACAGCTGGAGTTATCACAGAGAAAGGAGCTTCATTTGGGGAAGTAACTTCCATGAGAGCCAACTGTAAGGCATTTTCTCAATTAGTGATCAAAGGGGAAAGGCCCCTTGAGGGTGGGACCATATCTGGGCTGGTAGTCTTGGGTTCTATAAGAGAGCAGACTGAGCAAGCCAGGGGAAGCAAGCCAGTAAAGAACATCCCTCCATGGCTTCTGCATCAGTCCCTGCTTCCTGACCTGCTTGAGTTCCAGTCCTGACTTCCTTTGGTGATGAACAGCAGTATGGAAGTGTAAGCTGAATAAACCCTTTCCTCCCCAACTTGCTTCTTGGTCATGATGTTTGTGCAGGAATAGAAACCCTGACTAAGACAGTTGGTCTTCGCCTTCCATATTTGAGGTAGGGCCTCTCTTCCTGTCTGACCCTATCCTTTGTACTACAGGATAACTGGCCTGTGAGCTTTTGGAAAGAGTCTTCTGTCTCTGCCTACTGTCATACCATAGGAGTGCTTTCTACACTACAATCAGATGCTAACACAGCCAGTTTTTACCTGCATTTCAGGGGTGGGAACTCCAGTGGTCAGGTTTGTAGAAGAATTGTATTTTTAGGTCCTGGAGTCATCTTGCTGGCCCATATTTGCCATTTCCAGTAAATACAGAGTAGTATTCCATTGTGGTTTTAATTTGTATTTATCTAATGACTATGTTGAGCAAATTTCTATGTGCTTATTTGTTATTTATACAATACTCAATTTAATTTTTAATTGAGTCATTTATTGTTGAGCAGTAAAAGTTTTTTTAAATTATAATTCTGTATAGATATCTTTTGTCTAATAAGTGCCTTGTAAGTAGTTTCTCTCCCTCTGTAGCTAGTGAGATTTTCTTACAAGAGTCCTAATGAGAATAAATTTTGGTGAAAATATAATTTATCATCATTACTTTTTGTGGCTTTGTTTTTGAAAAACTCAGTCTTTAAACTTTCCCCTATTTTTAAATAGAAGCTCTTATGTTTTGACTGATTACCTCTTTTGAATTGTAGGGGAAAGAGATTACCTTTATCTTTTTCCTTATGGGTTTCTAGTTGTCCCAAGATAACTTGAAGAAAAGATGTCATTTTCTTCCACAGATGTATCCTTGCAACTTCATTAAAAAATAATTGATCAAATGCATGTGACTAAATACTTGGATATTACTTGTTATATTATTACATACATAGTTGCCTATTTTCATACTAATGCTATGCTTCCTAGATTATATACAATTGGGCTTAAAACTACCATCCAGCAACAATCCCATTTCTTGAATACCAATTTTCTGAGCTACTTTTCTTTTTAAATGTGAGAAAATAACTGACAGAAGCAACATCAAAATGAAAGAAGGGTTTATTTTCATTTATGACTTCATTTTGTCTTGGTGAGGAAGTGTGGTAGGAACATCATGGGGAAGGGCACGGTCAGGGGCAGAACATGCAGTCTACATCAATGGAAACATGATTACTGCTTCTCAGACTGTGGCTGACCAGAAAACTGGAAGTGGATCTAATCTACAAAGCCTTATCAATGTTCCAAAACTTCTCAGACCAATGATGTCATTTGGAGACCAAAGGTTCAAACACACAAGCCCACGGAGGGCACTTCATGTTCAAGCCACATCAAGTAGTGATTTACACTTTGTTTCAGTAGATTAGGGGTTATCCAAAATTCTTCATTATTATCAAGAATCAAGGTTGTGCCAACACTGTGTTAGTCTTTACCTATACCACAAGTAGCAAGGGATTGGTCCATCTGTTAATTACAGCTCAATAAAGACAAGATAAGAGGAACAATTATGCAAAATCCCTGGGAAAAATTAGAAGGATATTAGTATCATTGAAACTGTGACAGAGAAACAAACCAAAGTTTAAGCTAGCAACTACAAAAAAGGAAGTGATGCAGTATGTTTGAGTAGATTATAGGACTCAAGTTCATGCTGAAATAAAATGTACCTTAGTAGATGTGAAGGAGTCTAGATAAACAGCAACAAGATTGAGGTTAGACTCAGCTGTGAGTTGTGATACTTCAAGATGGGTCAAGTTCATCTTTGGCAGGGGAGAAATGTGTCTTCAGTTGGACATGAGGGATTTATAGAAATATGGGACTAAGACTTTGGATTTTGAAGAATATTGGACATTTTAAATGGATTGACTTTTAATATGTAAAGACTGTGGGGCTTTTAAAGTTGTTTAGATCTTGGGGATGAATAAGAAATTAAGGGTTGAGGCTTACTAGTGATGTGTTTGTGTGTCAAGTTGACAAGGGGTTAATTTTACTGGCTAGTTTTGTGTCAACTTGACACAGCTGGAGTTATCACAGAGAAAGGAGCTTCAGTTGAGGAAATGCCTCCATGAGATCCAACTGTAAGGCATTTTCTCAATTAGTGATTAAGGGGGAAAGGCCTCTTGTGGGTGGGACCATCTCTGGGCTGGTAGTCTTGGGTTCTATAAGAGAGCAGGTTGCTTCTAAACGCTGACACCATTGCATACACTAGCAAGATTTTGCTGAAAGGACCCAAATATAGCTGTCTCTTGTGAGACGATGCCGGGGCCTAGCAAATACAGGAGTGGTTGTTCACAGTCAGCTATTGGATGTATCACAGGGCTCCCTATGGAGAAGCTAGAGAAAGTACCCAAGGAGCTAAAGGGATCTGCAACCCTATTGTTGGAACAACATGATGTACTAACCAGAACCCCGGAGCTCTTGTCTCTAGCTGCATATGTATCGAAAGATGGTCTAGTCGGCCATCAATGGAAAGAGAGGCCCATTTGACTTGCAAACTTTATATGCCCCAATATAGGGGAATGCCAGGGCCAAAAGAATGGGAATGGGTGGGTAGGGAAGTGGGGGGCGTTATGGGGGACTTTTGGGATAACATTGGAAATGTAATTGAGGAAAATATGTAATAAAAATATTAAAAATTAAAAAAAAAAAAAGAGAGCAGGTTGAGCAAGCCAGGGGAAGCAAGCCAGTAAAGAACTTTCCTCCATGACCTCTGCAACAGCTCCTGCTTCCTGACCTGTTCGAATTCCAGTCCTGACTTCATTTGGTGATGAACAGCAGTATGGAAGTGTAAGCCGAATAAACCCTTTCCTCCCCAACTTGCCTCTTGGTCATGATGTTTGTGCAGGAATAGAAACCCTAACTAAGACATTGGCCCATACTCCATAGGAAAAGACACATAACCATCTTACTGCAGAAAGTCAAAGAACCCAGGAACTTATGTCAAACTGTGATTCACTTGCCCTAATAAAGCAATTCCTCCACACTCAGCACATGCATTCTCACACAATGAAGGAACCTTCAGAAATAACATCATTCTTTAAGACTCCAGAGTGAAATGTAAGGTATTTTATTTAGAAATATATAAAATTAAGTTATTTAATTTAGTTTAAAGCAAACACTTTGAGTTATCAAAGGTGCTACCTAAAGATCTTTTGAATATTTTCACCTAAATGGCATAAAAATCAAATTTTGAAGATTTTGGAATTCAACATGTTCCACAGAGGTTGAAAATTTTCTATGAATAATTCAACTAATGAACTTGTGTCTAAGCTGTGCTGCAATCGAGATGCTGACATCTCCCATTGTACAAATCTCCAAAAAAGATTCTCATTTGATGAACTGCACAATAATGAGCCTTTAAACTGCTGAAGACCTAGCGTTATTTAAAGACATCTCCATCCTTTTTACGGTAGATAAAGTCATGTCATTTGATCATGGGAGCTTAAGTGAAGAAACTAGCTAATCACAGCTTTTTCTCCATGTAAGTAAGACACCTAAGCTATTATTAACAAGGTGGACACAATTGTTCTCTCACACCTGTGGGTTCCACAGCAGCAGTTTCACCCAACTGCAGACTAAATGTGCTTGGAAAAGAAGGAGGTCCCATGTATAACTGAAGTTCTCTTGCAATTCTTTCTTAAACTACAGTATATAACAGCTATTTTCATAAGATTTATTCTGTTAGTTATTACAAATAACCTAAGATGTTGCAAAGTGTACCATGTCAAAGGATGTGTTGAGGTTACCTATAAAATCTATGTCATTTTCTTTAGGAGACCTGAGCTTCAACCATAGGCAAAATTCTGGAACCTATCTCACACATATGCTAAGGAAGGATTGAATAAAATATTTTACTGCAGCTACTAATATTTGGGGTATTGCAGAACCTCATTTCTACTCAGAATGATCCTCACACCATCCCTCTTGGCCCATTTATTCCTCATGTAGCTCAAATAATACTATGCTGCAAACTTCTGTCTGCTCACCCTTTTCCTCTGAATTCTAAACCCAATAGAAGAAGAAATGGAACTTCTATTTTCTTTACATCTTAAAATACTAGGTCCTACAAGACTCTCAATACAAATTTGATTACACCATTGTTTGTCTTCATGAACACATTGTGCTTGGAGTCTTCGAAAATATATAAGCATGTGTTGCTCATTTAAAAGGATTGGGTGCTTCCATGCATTGCTATCTGAGTAAGCAAAACCAGAAGTTCTCTATATCAAAAAATGTAATAAAACTCCAAGCCCTAACCTCCTAAAATCTAATCTAGTTGCTCAAACATTCTAATCATTGAGAGATTTTCATCTTGAAATAAATTTAGACCTTTAGACAAGCTACAGATATGGACATTTTCTGCATATTGTTCATCCAGCTTCCACTAATGGTAACACTTCACAAAACTACATTTATCACAACACAAATTAGTTCTGACATACAACCAGAAAAAGCATAGGGGTTAAAATTTGCATTTATCCAATAATTCTAATTAATACTGAGGGTTGAAACACACTCATAGGTGATCAGTAAGCCTCAAGTATGATTAACCTATTTTGCCTGCTAATACAGTGTCCCTGATCTTTGTAGTATGTGTTATTACTACAGCTGTCTGTACTCCACTGCTGCTGCTGTTCTTGGTGGTCATCTCATGGTACTGGAATCTCCAAAACAATGCATGACCCCTTCAGTCCTGGGCCATCAACTTCAACTGAGGCTGCACCTTCACCAATGGCCTTCCATGGCCTCTCACAGTGCTGAGCCTCAGCTGCTCTGCATGACCCATTCATGCCTTCAAACCTAGTACCACCTGGGTGACTCTTACACATTACCTAGTCCCACTGCAGCACAAGATACAACCTTGGCTATCTCTGGAACACAGCCTCTGTGCTGTCAGAAAACACTTCCCAGAAGATGTCACCTCGATGATGCTGGTCTCTTCTTAATCACCACTAATGTCTTAGCTCCAGCTAACCAGCATCAATAGTCCCAGTAATCCAAAGGTTTTGCTTTAGTAGTTCTGGTATCTTGTTAATAACAGCTGATTCTTCAGCCCCAGCAACCAGAACCACAGAGTCTTCACAATCAAAACAGCAATGGTGCTGAAAGGAGTCTTTAATTTTCCCTCTGAAATTTCACAAGTCAGGCCTCTATATTCTGCACAGTTTTCAACATTATCTTCCAAGCTCCTACACAACATATGACAGAGCTCTTAACAATGAATGGATATTCAAGCCCAAAGTTCCAAAGTTCTTCCACAGTCCTCCCCAAAACATGGCCAGGTTGTCACAGGAATACCCCACTTCTGGTACCAATTTGTCTTAGTTAGGGTTTCTATTCCTGCACAAACATCATGACCTAGAAGCAAGTTGGGGAGGAAAGGGTTTATTCGGCTTACACTTCCATACTGCTGCTCATCACCAAAAGAAGTCAGGCCTGGAAATCAAGCAGGTCAGGAAGCAGGAGCTGATGCAGAGGCCATGGAGAAATGTTCTTTACTGGCTTACTTCCCCTGGATTGCTCAGCCTGCTCTCTTATGGAACCCAAGACTACCAGCCCAGAGATGGTCCCACCCACAAGAGGTCTTTCCCCCTTGATCACTAGTTGAGAAAAATGCCTTACAGTTGGATCTCATGGAGGCATTTCCTCAACTGAAGCTCCTTTTGCTGTGATAACTCCAGCTGTGTCAAGTTGACACAAAACTAGCCAGTACAGCCTAATAGCTCAGAACCAGCAAAATATGAATAGGCCCTGTATCTGAGGGTAGTTCAAAAACAAACCATGTTACTTCCTCCAGCTTTTCTTGGATTGCCATTTAGAAAGAAAGCATCTATCAAATAAACCTGCAGCAAGACCACCACACAGTGGTGTATCCATGAGTGGGGCTGCTCCAGTCTACCTCAGATGAAAGCCCAGCCACTTAATCCAGTAAGGCCTTTAGTTCGCAATGGCCAGTGTGCATATCTCACTGTAGTATTTTGAGTAATCCCAAGTAATAAATTCTCAGCAATCACTTCTCCAACTTCAGGTTCAGACACATGAGGGGGTAAAATGTCATTAAAAGATATTGCCCTTACCCTAAGGGTGGTGGCACTCATATTTTGGTGATAACCACCAATTCCCTAACTATATTGAAGACTGGCTCAATTAGAGGGAAATTATATCTGGCACTAGAAACTTGGTGCTAGTGAAGTCATAGTTACTGGAGGAGATTCTACCACCTCTAATGTATTAAACCAACATACTTGCTAAAAACAATGTATAAACATTTGTTTTTATACACATAGATAATTGTTGTTTTCCCTCAGCAGGGAAACTTCCATTTGCAACAAACAGAGACCATTACACAAAAAAACCATAACCAAGTAAAATGCAGATGTGTGGAAGTAAAATGCAGATGTGTGTACTCCTAAATGGATACATTTTCAAAACATTCCCAGACCTAAGGCTCAGGGAACACTGCAGAAGAGGGGGCAGAAAGATTATAAGACCCAGAGGATCATGGAGTCTTTGGTGAAATTGTGTCTCCTAGCAACATCAGATGCTGTACCTGTAACATCTCATTAACATCACTTATCAAATGTAAGCTGAACAAGGATGGAAACAATGGACATGTTAAACTGGATTGGGGAAAAGTCCACGATGTCTCAACAATACACAAAGAACTATAGTCAACTGAAGGAACCTGGGAGTAGGAGATATGCTCTTCTCTAGGAAAGAGCACACTGACTGGTGGTCCAGTGCCAATGTTCAATCTTGAAAACATACATACAAGTAACATTATATGGGATATATATATATATATATATATATATATATATATATACACACACACACATATATATATATATATACACATACATACGTGTGTTTGTGTGGTGTGTGTGTGATATTTTGGAATATATGAAAGTGTATGTATGTATATATATATATACACACACACACATACATACATGTGTGTGTGTGTGTGTGGTGTGTGTGTGATATTTTGAAATATATGAAAATGTATGTATGTATATGATAACTATTCTTTGTCAACTCCACTACATCTGGAATTAACTAAACTCAAAGTTGAAGTGGCACACCTGTGAGGCATTTTTGAGCAATTATTTGAAGTGGGAAGATTCACTTCTAATCTGGATATTTGTGGTAGAAAAATACACCTTTATTCCAGATCTTTTGAGTGAATAACCCACCTCTAATTTGTGCCATACTTTCTGCTAGAAACATGTATAAGGACATGAAAGACAGAAGCTCTGTGTTATTTGTCTGTTTGCTCTTGCCTCACTAGCAAATGTTTCCTTCACTGGCATTAAAGCCCATTTCTTCAGGATTCTGGTGTGAACTGAAGATCAGCTGAGACATCTAGCTTTGTGGACTGAATACTGAATTCTTGGACCATCTGTTCATAGGCAGCCATTGTTGGATTAGCTGGACCACAAACTGTAAGTAATTTTAATAAATCCCACATATATGTATATATGCATATGCATATATATTATACATACATTCACACATATAGAGAGATGGGGAGGGGTATTATGGTGATTTGAATAGGAATGGTGCCATAGACTCCTGCATTTGAATGTTGGCTCATGGGAAGTGGCACTACTAGGAGGTATTGCCTTGTTTGAGTGGGTGTGGCCTTGTTGAAGTGTGTCACTTTGGGGGTGGGCTTTGAGGTCTACTATTCTCAGTTAGACCTAGTGTAGAAGTCTCTTTCTGCTGGCTATGGATCAAGATGTAAAACTCTCAGCTCCTTCTCCAGTACTATGTCTTTCTGCATGTTGTCATGTTTTCCTGCTATGAAAATAATGACCTAAACCAAATAAATGTGGTCCTGGTGCCTCTTCACAGCAATAGAAACCCCCAACTAGGATAGGTCCATGGGAGGATTTGGAGAGAGGAAAGGAAAGAGGAAATATGATGATATTATAATCTCAAAACTTAAACATTAATGGGGAGAAAAGGTACTGTACCTGGTGACTACTTTAATGAAGTGTAAGCAGAAAAGTCAAAAATACCTCTGAAACAGTCACTAAGCAGTTGTAGGTTTGAAAGTCTTCCTCTCTGAAAGTCCATAAAAATTAATTTACTAGCCAACTGATGTAATCTTTTTTTTTTTAATATTTTTATTACATATTTTCCTCAATTACATTTCCAATACTATCCCAAAAGTCCCCCATAGCGCCCCCCACTTCCCTACCCACCCATTCCCATTCTTTTGGCCCTGGCATTCCCCTATATTGGGGCATATAAAGTTTGCAAGTCCAATGGGCCTCTCTTTCCATTGATGGCCGACTAGGCCATCTTTCGATACATATGCAGCTAGAGACAAGAGCTCCAGGGTTCTGGTTAGTACATCATGTTGTTCCAACAATAGGGTTGCAGATCCCTTTAGCTCCTTGGGTACTTTCTCTAGCTTCTCCATTGGGAGCCCTGTGATACATCCAATAGCTGACTGTGAACATCCACTCCTGTGTTTGCTAGGCCCCGGCATCGTCTCACAAGAGACAGCTATATTTGGGTCCTTTCAGCAAAATCTTGCTAGTGTATGCAATGGTGTCAGCGTTTAGAAGCTGATTATGGGACGGATCCCTGGATACAGCAGTTTCTAAATGGTCCATCCTTTCATCACAGCTACGAACTTTGTCTCTGTAACTCCTTCCCTGGGTGTTTTGTTCCCAATTCTAAGAAGGTGCACAGTGTCCACACTTTGGTCTTCATTCTTCTTGAGTTTCATGCGTTTATCAAATTGTATCTTATATCTCGGGTATCCTAAGTTTTGGGCTAATATCCACTTATCAATGAATACATATTGTGTGAGTTCTTTTGTGATTGTGTTACTTCACTCAAGATGATGCCCTCCAGGTCCATCCATTTGGCTAGGAATTTCATAAATACATTCTTTTTAATAGCTGAGTAGTACTCCATTGTGTAAATGTACCATAATTTCTGTATCCATTCCTCTGTTGAGGGACATCTGGGTTCTTTCCAGCTTCTGGCTATTATAAATAGGGCTGCTATGAACATAGTGGAGCATGTGTCCTTTTTACCGGTTGGGACATCTTCTGGATATATGCCCAGGAGAGGTATTGCTGGATCCTCCGGTAGTACTATGTCCAATTTTCTGAGGAACCGCCAGACTGATTTCCAGAGTGGTTGTACAAGCTTGCAATCCCACCAACAATGGAGGAGTGTTCCTCTTTCTCCACATCCTCGCCAGCATCTGCTGTCACCTGAATTTTTGATCTTAACCATTCTGACTGGTGTGAGGTGGAATCTCAGGGTTGTTTTGATTTGCATTTCCCTGATGATTAAGGATGTTGAACATTTTTTCAGGTGCTTCTCTGCCATTCGGTATTCCGCAGGTGAGAATTCTTTGTTCAGTTCTGAGCCCCATTTTTTAATGGGGTTATTTGACTTTCTGGAGTCCACCTTCTTGAGTTCTTTATATATATTGGATATTAGTCCCTTATCTGATTTAGGATAGGTGAAGATCCTTTCCCAATCTGTTGGTGGTTTTTTTGTCTTATTGATGGTGTCTTTAGCCTTGCAGAAGCTTTGTAGTTTCATGAGGTCCCACTTGTCAATTCTCGATCTTACAGCACAAGCCATTACTGTTCTATTCAGGAATTTTTCCCCTGTGCCCATATCTTCAAGGCTTTTCCCCACTTTCTCCTCTATAAGTTTCAGTGTCTCTGGTTTTATGTGAAGTTCCTTGATCCACTTAGACTTGACCTTAGTACAAGGAGATAGGAATGGATCGATTCGCATTCTTCTACATGTTAACAACCAGTTGTGCCAGCACCATTTGTTGAAAATGCTGTCTTTCTTCCACTGGATGTTTTTAGCTCCCTTGTCGAAGATCAAGTGACCATAGGTGTGTGGGTTCATTTCTGGGTCTTCAATTCTATTCCATTGGTCTATTTGTCTGTCACTATACCAGTACCATGCAGTTTTTATCACAATTGCTCTGTAGTAGAGCTTTAGGTCCAGCATGGTGATTCCACCAGAGGTTCTTTTATCCTTGAGAAGAGTTTTTGCTATCCTAGGTTTTTTGTTATTCCAGATGAATTTGCAGATTGCACTTTCTAATTCGTTGAAGAATTGATTTGGAATTTTGATGGGGATTGCATTGAATCTGTAGATTCCTTTTGGCAAGATAGCCATTTTTACAATGTTGATCCTGCCAATCCATGAGCATGGGAGATCTTTCCATCTTCTGAGATCTTCTATAATTTCTTTCTTCAGAGACTTGAAGTTTTTATTATATAGATCTTTCACTTCCTTAGTTAGAGTCACGCCAAGATATTTTATATTATTTGTGACTATTGAGAAGGGTGTTGTTTCCCTAATTTCTTTCTCAGCCTGTTTATTCTTTGTGTAGAGAAAGGCCATTGATTTGTTTGAGTTAATTTTATATCCAGCTACTTCACTGAAGCTGTTTATCAGGCTTAGGAGTTCTCTGGTGGAATTTTTAGGGTCACTTATATATACTATCATATCATCTGCAAAAAGTGATATTTTGACTTCATCTTTTCCAATTTGTATCCCTTTGATCTCCTTTTGTTGTCGAATTGCTCTGGCTAGGACTTCAAGTACAATGTTGAATAGGTATGGAGAAAGTGGACAGCCTTGTCTAGTCCCTGATTTTAGAGGGATTGCTTCAAGCTTCTGACCATTTACTTTGATGTTGGCTACTGGTTTGCTGTAGATTGCTTTTATCATGTTTAGGTATGGGCCTTGAATTCCTGATCTTTCCAAGACTTTTATCATGAATGGGTGTTGGATCTTGTCAAATGCTTTTTCCGCATCTAAGGAGATGACCATGTGGTTTTTGTCTTTGAGTTTGTTTATATACTGGATTACGTTGATGGATTTCCGTATAT
The DNA here is from genome assembly GCF_978045245.1 of Mus caroli. Classification (NCBI taxonomy): domain Eukaryota; kingdom Metazoa; phylum Chordata; class Mammalia; order Rodentia; family Muridae; genus Mus; species Mus caroli. The sequence continues at coordinate 35,677,674 of NW_028227264.1, forward strand.
TGAACCATCCCTGCATCCCTGGGATGAAACCTACTTGGTCAGGATGGATGATTGTTTTGATGTGTTCTTGGATTCGGTTAGCAAGAACTTTATTGAGTATTTTTGCATCAATATTCATAAGGGATATTGGTCTGAAGTTTTCTATCTTTGTTGGGTCTTTTTGTGGTTTAGGTATCAGAGTAATTGTGGCTTCATAGAATGAGTTGGGTAGAGTACCTTCTGTTTCTATTTTGTGGAATAGTTTGTGAAGAACTGGGATTAGATCTTCTTTGAAGGTCTGATAGAACTCTGCACTAAACCCATCTGGTCCTGGGCTTTTTTTAGTTGGGAGACTATTATTGACTGCTTCTATTTCTTTGGGGGATATAGGGCTGTTTAGATCATTAACCTGATCTTGATTCAACTTTGGTACCTGGTATCTGTCTAGGAACTTCTCCATTTCATCCAGATTCTCCAGTTTTGTTGAGTATAGCCTTTGGTAGAAGGATCTGATGGTGTTTTGGATGTCTTCAGGATCTGTTGTTATGTCTCCTTTTTCATTTCTGATTTTGTTAATTAGGATGCTTTCCCTGTGCCCTCTAGTGAGTCTGGCTAAGGGTTTATCTATCTTGTTGATTTTCTCAAAGAACCAGCTCCTTGATTGGTTGATTCTTTGAATAGTTTTTCTTGTTTCCACTTGGTTGATTTCACCCCTGAGTTTGATTATTTCCTGCCGTCTACTCCTCTTGGGTGAATTTGCTTCCTTTTGTTCTAGTGCTTTTAGGTGTGTTGTCAAGCTGCTAATGTGTGCTCTCTCTAGTTTCCTTTTGGAGGCACTCAGAGCTATGAGTTTTCCTCTTAGAAATGCTTTCATTGCGTCCCATAAGTTTGGGTATGTTGTGGCTTCATTTTCATTGAACTCTAAAAAGTCCTTAATTTCTTTCTTTATTCCTTCCTTGACCAAGGTATCATTGAGAAGAGTGTTGTTCAGTTTCCACGTGAAGGTTGGCTTTCTATTATTTATTTTGTTATTGAAGATCAGCCTTAGGCCATGGTAATCTGATAGGATGCATGGGACAATTTCAATATTTTTATATCTGTTGAGGCCTGCTTTGTGACCAATTATGTGGTCAATTTTGGAGAAGGTACCATGAGGTGCTGAGAAGAAGGTATATCCTTTTGTTTTAGGATAGAATGTTCTGTAGATATCTGCCAGATCCATTTGATTCATAATTTCTCTTAGTTTCACTGTGTCCCTGTTTAGTTTCTGTTTCCATGATCTGTCCATTGGTGAAAGTGGTGTGTTGAAGTCTCCCACTATTATTGTATGAGGTGCAATGTGTGCTTTGAGATTTACTAAAGTTTCTTTAATGAATGTGGCTGCCTTTGTATTTGGAGCATAGATATTCAGGATTGATAGTTCCTCTTGGAGGATTTTACCTTTGATGAGTATGAAGTGTCCCTCCCTGTCTTTTTTAATGACTTTGGGTTGGAAGTCAATCTTATCAGATATTAGAATGGCTACTCCAGCTTGTTTCTTCATGCCATTTGCTTGGAAAATTGTTTTCCAGCCTTTCATTCTGAGGTAGTGTCTATCCTTTTCTCTGAGATGAGTTTCCTGTAAGCAGCAAAATGTTGGGTCTTGTTTGTGTAGCCAGTTTGTAAAAATATGGAACGCTTCACGAATTTGCGTGTCATCCTTGCGCAGGGGCCATGCTAATCTTCTCTGTATCGTTCCAATTTTAGTATATGTGCTGCCGAAGCGAGCACTGATGTAATCTTAATTGTCTTCTAGATTTTATATACCTTTACCTAGGTGCAGTCACTTTGATTATGCTCATCAAGGTGCCAGCTGCTGAAGAGGGAGTGAGTTGCAGTGGACTGGAGACTAAGGCCCGGTTTTTCTGTTTCCAGCCGCTGTTTCCAGTGAGCTGACATAGTCTGTGTATGGAGAGTTTGCAGAAGCAGTCAGTGGGAAAGAAAATAAACTATATGCATTTTTGAAAACTTGATTTTTATGGGGAGAAAAAATTGAAGGTCCAATTTAGAGTACAGTTAAGAAGGCAATTTGCAAATGATTTAGGATATCTGAGTGCACAATTTGATATCCAAATGGGAGACCATTTGGCACTGCTGCATGGAGAAAGCAAATGAGGTCGTTCTGGGAAGGAAGCTCGGTGAGAAGGGAGTGCCTGCATCCACTAAGGATGAGGTAGTCAGACTTGCTGGGTTCATGCAGAGTATGCACTGCACTGCCATCTTAAAAACCCATCTCCCTCCAAACAAGACGTGGTGTCGTGTTACATATAAAATCCAGTTCGCTGCACATGAAAATGTTGTATGGCTGCAGGTTCCTATACTATATGACACTGTCCTCCAAGAGGGCGAGAATTGATCTCATTCCCTGAAACCCACAAATGCTGCCTTTATCTGCCCACTTTCCCCGTCACTCCAATTAAACTAATTAGAGAAATGCAAATTAAAAATGAGGGGAATCTGGGGAAAGGAGAAAAGAAAGGCATCAAGGAAACCCAGCTATTTACCTGAGTTAGGGAAAGCAATGCTTTACTGCCGGGACTTTAGCAATTTAGTTTTAATTAAAACTCCCATTTAATTAAAAATGACCACATTCTGGGACAAATACACATACTTTACAAAGTTTTTAGCCTGGTTTCATTTTGTTTTTAGCAATGCTTCATATGTTGTGCTCTTCCATTTTGAGTCAAACTTCCAAAATAATGTCAATGATTCATGGGAAAAGCTAGGTTGAGAAGCCAAGTATGAAACAAAGATGTTTTCCTAAGATTTCCATTCTGGACCTAGAAATCCTGTTGTTTTCTGTGGCTATATCTAGTTATTCGAACTACACGAAGTTTAATTAAAGCTTATAATTAGACTTCTGCTATTTTCAACCCCCTCTCCCTTGGCTCCAGAGGAGAAGGATCAAAACTTCCTCTATGTTCACTCTGCAGCATCCAACTATTGTTTTGTGGCAGAATCCTAGTGTTCGTCTTTGGCCTGGTATGTTAGTGGGGCCCCTGACGGACCCTCCAAGGATGTCCACAACACCATCCCTCCATACAACTGGGTGGTGATGCATACTTATTACCCTTTCTGAACCTTCTTCCTTCTGTTGCAGAGGTCCTCAGCAGTCTGTCAGTGTAATTGAAACCTTGCTATCATCTGCAGTTCTGCTACATTTTCAAAACTGTGTGGATTGCAGGTCATCCCTACTGTGGCCACTGTACTTTAGCTCCATGACATTTTCTGTTAGGTACCTTCAGTCTCTTGGAGCTCTCTGAGGGGAGACAACCATCATGTCTACCTTAGTGTAGTTCATAAGCTAGAGAGAGAGGTCCACATGTCATATTTTCCTAAGCCTTCTCTGAAGGGGCAGGAATCTGAGATCGGATAGCTCCCCAGGTGCTTAGTAGGCAGACAGAAACCAGTGTCTTCCTACAGAAAACAACACTGGTTTCTACAAGAAATTCTTCCATGCCGTTCCTCTCTTGGCTTGAGGTATAGTATGGTGTGTGATACAGAGCGCCATGCTCTTCTCCATTCTTACTACCAATGGTCATGAAAACGCCCACAGCATCATCTCTTTTCTCACCTCAGTATTGTTGGATAGACTTGTTAGCCAAAGAACGTGAAGCTTTAGCTATGTTTTTATGTTTCAAAAACAAAAAGGAAAGGTTCATTTCACACCTCACTGCATTTCAAAGTGGACCTTATTACATAGCAATAGATAGATAATGAATAACAAGGTTGGAGAACAGTCTTTGGATATTGGCTTTCTGATTATTTTTATATTAATTCTGGTCCACAGCAGTCTGTTTCATTATTTATAAAATTCTAACTGAATTCTGTGAGACTTGTTTGTTAGTCTAGCTTCTTATCATAAAATAATAATATTTTTATTATTATTCTCCTTTTCCTTTTCCTCCTTCCTTTCCACTCCCCCTCCTTCCTTTCTTCCCTCTCTCCAGATTCACCTCCTTACCTGCCTTCTTTTGAGAAGTCTTCTCATTTTGCCTTCTTTTGCATACTCCTTATCTTCTCAGTCCATTATCTTTTAACTGGATATTTTCTTTAGGCAGCAGTAGAAATCTCTTCTAAGGTATAACAAATTATAGCTAGGTGAGGAAATGGTATGCAAAGTAGAGTGGGGTGTAACATAGAGTTAAGAATAAAAGAGAACATACAAATCTTCCACAGATGCTAATGGAGGTGCTTCAAAGGGACTGGGAATTTGGCAGTAATTGGCAAGCCAGGATGAAAGAGGAAGTGTTTGATCACTTATACAACTTACAGAGAGAAGGGGGAGAGAGAGAGAGAGAGAGAGAGAGAGAGAGAGAGAGAGAGAGAGAGAGAGAGAGAGAGAGAGAGAGAGAGAGAGAACACCTTTAATTAGACAGGAAAACCATTACTACTGCTTGTAAGATGGGTGGACAGGAATTTTTCCCCAGAATAGAACATTATGAAAAGCAAACCCAACCATCACATCTTAGCGGACATAAGCATGTATTCCATGAGGTTTTATAGAGCAACCCTTGACATATAGCAGATGATATTTGCTAAGGCTAAGTCAGCAATGATTTGATGAGCCTCTACTCTGTTTTTGCTTACCTGTTAGAAAGAAATCTTCTTAAAAAGCTTGGGGGGGGGGAAGAAAATGACAGCAAATAATTTTGGCATCTTATTTTGAACACAGGCAAACACTTAGATCCACATGCATACAGCTTATATTAAATGTTAGCCAAGGGCCATATCCCACTGAGAGAGGAAGCAAGCACAGTCCATAAAATTAACTCTGTTCCAGAAAAAATAATTCATGGCAGTCTGTTTTCAGTGCTGTCTTTAATCAGTACCACCACACCAGGAGACTCAGCAATTCCTTGAGTGCAGGGAAGCCATCAGAAGGCATGGAAAGGCTGGGTCAGGCCTGCAGCCAACTGCTTACTAATGTGTAACTCTGGCCTGGGAAATAGTACAAAAGATAAAACTATTGTGGCTTTAAATTTTAGTCCAAAGAGTATAATCTTAATTTAATAACATGGAGGAGATTTTCCAAGATCTGTGTTTTCTGTGGCAGTATCCTTAATACATTTTAGATACTTTGTTGATTTTGAAATGTTATAGAATTCAAATGGTCAAGAGTTCATAGAAAGTAAAGCATAGTGCTGCTTATCAGAGACTGGATCCACAGGGTACCCAATAACACTCTGATCTGGCGTTTCATATGTGCCTTAGGATATCAAGGACTTTACTCTGACTTGTTTCAGATTCGTAGGTAGAAAAAGTATTCTGGTTGGTTATTTCACCAAAGGAAAAATATCTGTGCAGAAGGCCCTAGTGTTTCTCATAGTTTCTGTCTGTTACCAATCTAGATTCCTATAGTAATCGATAAGAATATATGGCCAGGAATTGATTCTGTGTTGTTATTGTGATGCCACCTGCTGAGAGGCTTCTGAGAACGCAGCAGCAGCTTCTGTTTCTGCCCTGTGGGCTGGCGGCGGTTTATGAATGAGCTTTACTGTCTTCCACCACCCCAGAGGAGCATGGCTTGAGGAGAATGGCTCTAAGAACCCTGGTGTAATTTAAAGTTAGACTTGAGTTAGTGCCAGTTAAGCTAAGATGCTCTTTGACTTGGTATCTTCTGGAGGATTTAACTTTCTTTCCTGACCATTTAGTAGGAATTATGCTGGCTATCAGACAAAGATTGAAGGTCACATAGAATATGTGCACACACACACACACACACACACACACACACACACACACACACACACACCCCAGATATATATGAATGTATGTATGTGTATATATATACATGTGTATATATATATACATATATATACACATACATACACACACAAATACACATATATAATACACACATACACCGTTATGTATATACACACATATATTTACACACACACATTCATACAGACAAACACAAGTACACACAGAGTTCAAGCTAGTACACTGTACACTATGCTTATTCTATGTTGGATTTTTGCTTAGTCTGAGAACTGACTTAAATGCATAGTGTTTAGCATGGCTGCTTTGGTCAACTGGATAAGTTTGTTTTTTTTATCACAGATGAGACATATTTAACTTTCCCCTTTTAAAAGTATGCGGATATTAAGAGACCCTTTTCGTTTATTATTTTTATTCTGTCATTCAGCCACCCTTGACCTTGACTTCACCATTTCTGCATCATTTCTTCAGCTGTAGAAAACATCCTGTATTTGTGTCTACTGCCTATATAGCTGCTATTTATTTTTCTGAACAGTTTATTTCTTCAGTGTGTCTTTATGTTTCTCTTGGCTTGGCTCCATTCACCAGTCTTTTACCCAATAATGTCATGTTTGTCTAACAACTATAACATCACTCCATTGTTCTCTTTATCTTGTCCAGTGGGCCTGGTACAACATCAGCATCACTCTTGCTTCATGCACTTTCAGAGAAGAGATTGTTAGTCATGGCTTGTTGCACTGGTGAGCAAGGGAACCTGTGTATGGGACATGCCTTGGAGTGAAAAGCAATATATAATGCAACTGGTGCACTTTCTGCAATAAAGACTCCAAGAGCAGTGAGCAGACTCAAAGTTCAGTTTCTCCAGCATCACTTATAAATTATGTTAATAAACTATTTGAACTTTCCAGCTACATGTTAATTATAACAGTTAATGTTCACTGAGTATTTATATGCCAGTCTCTGGATGAACTCATTTTATGGGCCTGAACTCATTAATTATCTTAGCAATCTTGGGAAGTAGATATTCTTTCTATGTTTCCACAGATGATTTCACTATAGGATTCCTGAATTTAGATCCATGCTGGTGAAATGGGAGATTTAGCTTTCAATAACTTATGTGTTAATAATGAAAAAAAAAAGTTCTGGATTCTGGGAATGGCACTGATCCATGCTAAGCAGATTCTCTACCAACCACCCAAGGCAGCTTAACTCTAAGGCTAAGAAAGACCCATCTCTGAAACCCATTAGTTCTATAGTGGAAATAGTGATGTTGGACCTTGGCCTGTGCTTAAATAACCCTGAGAGTTTCTGAAAAAAAAAAAATGAAACAAAATAAAACAAAACAAAACAAAACAAAAAACACATGATTTAGCTCTGTTTGAGGAATTTCTGGATTAGTGTTTAATCTCACTTGTTAGTTTGATGAGATCTACAAATACTTAGAAGATGGGCTTCTAGCACTGTCTGTGTGGGGGACATCTTGACGAAGTTAATTGAGGTGGGACAGTCCACCCAGGTGGACAACACTGTGCTTGGCATGAGACATTGACCCATATAAAACTGGCTCTCAGTGTTACTGGCTCTCTGCTGATGGGATGTGATATGAGCATCTGCCCTTACCTACTGGCTAGACTTTTCCACCACTGTGGATTGCACTCTGATTTGTGAGCCAATGCAAATGTGCCTTTTCTCCAGTTGTTTTCTGTGACAGCAATCAAAGAGCAACTAAGATAGCGGTTCTAGGTGGTGCCTGGGAGTTCACATCTCTACCTTTTTCCCAGATGATCAGCCTTGCAGGGCTGAACTCAGACCTGGGAGACTCTATGTTCCGTTAGGACTCAGGAACACCCAAGGCAGACACCTATGAAAATACAATCTCTCTCTCTCTCTTTTTAAAAATTCTATACAATTCCAACTTTACCCACACAAACACACAATTCTGATTATTGGACTTGAATTAAAGCAACATTTTCTATATTTTTTTCTGTCATTCTGGTTCTGCTTTGGAAGAGGTTTTTTTTTTTTTTTTGAGACGTAGGAAAAGTGAATAAAAAGTACATAGTTTCCATATACCCTTTCCCCTCCAGCATCAAGGATCCTTGCCAGGAGCTACATTTGTTTAAGTCTATAACTTCCATTGACACCTCAGTGTCACAGAGACTGTAATTCACAGCATGGTCTTCCTTTATGTTGTGCAATGTTCGGCTTTGAATAAATGCATCATGGCATGTATCCAAAAATCCTACTCAAAATTAAATTAATTGCTACTAAATAATCCAAGTTTTGTGTTTTTCTTTGAAGCGCACAGTTTGCCTTCGTAGTAAAATAATATTCATCTCACTGAAAGGACCCATCTGCCCCACTGCATCTCTCCCTCCTTCACTCTGTACACAGATATATTCTTTTTTAGCTGAAGAAGGGATAATAGAAAGAGCTCATTGGCTAATTTAAATTTTGTTCAAAGGTAGGAAAGTCCCCATAAAAGATGCTTTGCTTCAGAGTTCAATGGCAAATCAACCCTGGGATTAAGTGGATTAGTGTAAAAAGCTTTCTTGAAAAAGAAAAGAAAATCCATTCTGATTTTCCTCTGAGTGAATGTGTCTGCCATTTCAATGGCCCTGACGGTACCAGTGAAGCAGGCACCACACAGATGGTCAGGAACAGCTGTCCTGCCACGCTGGGATGGGCACTGACTGGACTCTGTGTAGAATGTGGAAGATGTCATTTTTTATGCGAGTCTTTTTATGGTAGGTGGGCTGTCCTTTCAGAAGGCTCTTCTTCAGTATCAGTGTATTTGACAGGCAGTGTGCTATGGCAGGAAGACATAAGGGCTTTCGGATTCAGTTCAGCCTAGGTCTGAATCCTGGCTTTGAAACTTGGCTTATCCCCATCTCAGATACTGTTAACAAGGTGGAGAGTGGTGACCAAGGCTGCCTTCTTTATTTTGTGATGTTTGCATGGGGCTTACAAAATACTCGTGAGTTGATATCATATACTGCCAAAACCCCTTCAATAAAATAATCATCTGACTGTCCATAAAAAGACTCATTCATTCATTCATTCATTCATTCATTTATCTTTAGTGAAGGCTTGTGTTAGCACATATAGGCATTTGAGAATAGCAGTAATGTTTTTATTTGTTACATAAACCTTTGTCATAATGATTTATCAGGCAAAACAGTAGCCTGAAATTTTTAGATACCTATACAAATGTAGGAACAGCATAATACCTTACTTTTAATTTTTAGAAGTTTTATATAAAAAGTGAATGAGCATAGTAGTGACATGTATTTATAGTCCCAGCTAAACAGAGAGGCTGAGAGGGGAGAATCACTTGAGTTCATGAGTTAATGGCTACAGCATCCTAAATGAGTTGCCAGTAGACAGAAAAAGAGAATGAGAAGAAACAAGCTTACTTCTAAATGTCAACAGGAATGTTCTATACAGATTGTGTGTTTTGTATATCATCCTCTGTACTAATTTACATTTTCAATAACTTTACTTTGGCGATAAGAAAAAGAACACTTTTCATTAAACTTTCGAAAACCGAAGGTAGTTATTGTGATGGTGGTGGTGGTGATGCTCAGCAATCACTAGTTCATCGCCATGTGTCTGAAGGACAGAGGGTGGGATAAGAAACAGAGCCCATGTTAAAGAATATTTCACTAGAGTTGTTTGCCATATATTTTCTTGAATTAATATGGTTGGAGAACCTGAATTCATCTCATGAATCAGATCTTGAGTCTCCTTGTTCGCCACATCTATCAATATATACATCCCACCACAGCATCAATTTAAAAACAAAACAAAACAAAACAAAACAAAAAAAACAAGGACAAAGAATAAAGTTTGAAATGTTGGAATAAAGATCATTAAAATGGTGTCAAATGAATAGCTTATGTGGGATAACAACCAATATAATAAGAAATCCTTGACTACTCTTGTATCCCAGGGGACTGCATCCCAACTCCCTGCTCCCATAGGATGAGGGGCTTTACAGCGTTGCTTCCGTCGCCTTTCCTTCTCTTCTTGGCCTAGAGACCCTCACGATGGCTGGTTTTCTAGGTTAATGTGAACACTGCTAGGGTGTCCATTCTGTGAGTGGTGGCTAACGCTGATTTCCATGTCTGGGAGTTCATGAGAGGAAACATGTGTATTCAGAAACTAATCTTGTGCTGGGTCTCACCCTGTTCAGAATGTCAAGATGCAGCAAAGGACATGTATGTCTTGACAGTAGGGGAGAAAATGTCTCCATCAGTCATGGTGTTTCTAAGAGCAGAGATGTTTCTATCCATTCATCATACTGGAGAACCAAACCAGAACCAAACCAGAAACCAGGCAATGTCTCATACTTTTTGAGACCTGGGAGCACCTTATATTTTTTCTCAGTTTGAAACCCAATTATTTTTCAAGGGTTTATACAAGCAAAAATTATTTCTTCTTCAAAATTTATTCAAATTATTTTCATAGGTGTTCTGTGTGAGAAAGCATATAAGTGAGAAACTATTTACATAATATACTTTTGGAAACAAAAGCAAAGTGTAACAAATTCTCTTTTCTTCTACCATATTCTGTCTTTGAAGAAAAACTCTTTTCAAAGAGTATTATTCTCATCAATTCATAGTGATTTTTCTCAAAGATTTGGCTAGTCAATGTAATAAAAAGAGAAAATGTATCCCATTTTATGCATATGCATGAAAGAGTGATGGAATGTACTTTTACTTTGAAATGCAAAACTTTAATGTGAATGAAAAATAAAGCAGGATATTGAAGTCTCCCATTCCAAGTTAGGGTTACTATTGCTACGATGAAACACCATAACCAAAAGCAATTAAGGAGAAAAGGGAAGGGTTTATTTGGGTTATTCTTCCACACTGTAGATATCACTGATGGAAGTCAATATAGAAACTCAGGTAGGGCTGAAAACGAGGTAGAAGTTAATGCAGAGGCCAAGGAGGGGTTTGACTTACTGGTTTGCTACCTATGGTTTGCTCAGTCTGATTTTTTTGTTTTGTTTTTGTTTGTTTGTTTGTTTGCTTTTAATAGAGCCCAGGACTACCATCCCAGGGATAGCTTTGCCATATAAACTATTAATTAAGAAAATGCCCCACCGGCTTGCCTACAGCCTGATCTTATAGCATTTTCTCAGTTGTAGTTCCCTCCTTTTAGAAGAGTCTAGTTTGTGTCAAACTGACATAAAACCAGCCATCACATTCCCTTTAATAGATGACAAATAGTTAAATTTTTTCTGTTGGTCAAATTAGGAGTTTGTGGTACATGCCCTTGTGCAGGTCCTTTGGGATACAATTAATAATGGAACAGTAGTTATTCTGATAGTGAATACTAGAAAGGTTGAAGTCTACCTCAACTCAACTCATTTCAGCTTTATTTCTTCGGTTCTCTGCCAGGCATCACATGGTACTGCACGTCCAGCATCATTATGGCTATATTGTTCATGAGGATCTCCCAGTTAAGTGGGCAGAGATATCTTGAACAATCTACAATAGATGGAAATGTGGGACCCATTATTCTTTTCAGAGTGTTAGTGAAGACATATAATTAATGAGCAACAATGCTAGAATTTGAACTGCATGTTCCTTTCCTATGTTGTCAACCCTTCTGGAGGCAGGGGAGTATTCCGTGAGGCATTTCAAATTGGAGGCAGTATGACAGAGACAGAGTGAGAGGGTTTTAGGAGGGGAAATGGAACACGTGACAGAATGTTGAATGCATGAAGAATGGATCTTGTGTTTCTTAGCTGGGACTCTGGCTTATGTAACTATTGCAACAGCGACGGCACTTATTGGGAAAAGAAAATAGAGGATCCCAGGCAGAGAAGGAAGGATATAGTCTTAGTTGTAGATTCACTATTGGTTTTGGGTCCAGCTGATATTTGGAGCTCATAGTAGAGAATCTGAATGGACTTTTAATTTGTGCTACATTTCCTGTGTAAACCATAGAAATAAAGTTGTTTGAGGCCAGGATTCTATAAGTAGGGAGAGGCAAATGAGAGAGTATTTCATTATACAGTGGTTTAGAATCAAGGGTGGGGCACCAAGTCCCTGATGGAGCATGGCACTGCAGTCAGGATTTAGGCCATTTTTTAACGTTTTTTTCTCCCTCCCTCCCTCCCTCCCTCCCTCCCTCCCTCCCTCCCTCCCTCCCTCCCTCCCTCCCTCCCTCCCTTCCTCCCTCCCTCCCTCCCTCCCTCCTCTCTCTCTCCTTTCTTTCTCTTTCTTTCTTTCTTTCTTTCTTTCTTTCTTTCTTTCTTTCTTTCTTTCTTTCTTTCTTTCTTTCTTTCTTTCTTTCTTTCTTTCTTTTTCTTTTCTTTTTAACCACATCAGCCATCCAATGAAGTAGATATTAGCATCCATATTTTATGGGTATAAATGGACCAAGATCATACAGATGTGATATGACAAAGCTTGCATTTGAACACAGACAATCTGCCTCTGGAGTCCACTGGATTACATCTTGAAATCTCCTAAAGGAAGGCTCTTTTATTGTTTGAAGCTTTTGAGACACTATTAGTTTATGAGATTCTAACTTCTTCCATGAAACTAACTCACTGATGACTCCATAGCAGAATAACTTTTCGGATATGAGATACAGTTGGACAAAGCAGGGACAAGGAGGAAACCTTCGAAGGATATATTTTGTATCACACCTCCCTTTTCTCTGTTCACATGTTGCCATAGAGTAGCCGTGTCTGCCAAACACTGCTGCTGCCATGACAGTCTGATTGGATTTAGACCTAAGAAGTAGAAGCAGCTGACCATGGACTGATGCCCCTAAATGCTTTAGCCTAAATAAATCTTCCTTTAAGTTGCTTTGCGTAGTTATTTTGTGTGTGTCGAAAAATTGTCAAAGTAATAGATCCATGAAACTGTCATAACCATGTATCACATTGCCTTACACTATGGAACAATTTGATCTCTTTAGTTGACCACTGGGCACTGAATGTTCATGTCCCCCTTAAACTCATATGTTAAAACTTGATGCTTTGGGCTGAAGAGATGGCCCTGTGGTTAAGAGTACTGGCTGCTCTTCCAAAGGACCCCAGTTTGATTCCCATGACACACATCTGTAACTCCAGTTCTGGCAGATTCAGATTCTCTTTGCTTCTGCAGGCACCATGCATGCATGAAATACACAGACACACATGTAGACAAGATACCTAACACCATAAAACCAAAACAAAACATCAAAACCCAGTCTCTAGTGTAGTGGTATAGAAAATAAGTACGTCATGAAGGTGGGAACCTCATGACTTAAATTGATATCCCCATAAAAATGCTGTAAGTGGCTTATTTACCCTTTTTTTCCCACAAGGTTGTGGCAAAAAGTGTGATCTAGCAACAGAGATAAAGAGAGACTTCAAATCTGCTGCTACCCTGATCCTATATTTCAACCTCTCAATCTTTTAGCAAGACTTTTCTATTGTTTATAAATGATTCAGTAGTGACATTTTTGTTATAGCAGCTTGGATCAACTAAATGACATCTATCCTAGTTAACCTTTTTTGAGGGGGCCTAATTTCTCATGTGCATATCTACGGGGAATAATTTGTTAGCATGCACCTGTGCTGGTAACTGCTTGTTGAGTTAAAAAATATAAAAATATTTACTTTTTATTATGTTATATAGACATAATTATGTCTATGTATGATGATATATATATATATATATATATATATCTTGGGGCATGTGTAGAAGTCAGAGGACAGCTTTGTGAAGTCTGTTTTTTCTTGTACTGTGTGGGTCTCAGAGATTAAACTCAAGTGGTCAGGTTTAATAATAAGTATTTTTATTCTCTGACTCATTTTTTGCCTGCAGTATTCTTTTAATATGAATTTAAATAGGCTCTGAAAAGTTGTTAGCCTTTAACATGGGGTCTTTATATTGCCTACACTGGTTTCAAACTCTCAAGCTCAAGTGACCCTCCTGCTTCAGCATCCCCCAAACTGGGATTACACTACCATGTCTGACTTGTAGAATCATCCTTAAAAATTTTAATGAAAATATTTACATATAACATAAGAATTAACAAAGGAATGTTTATACTCTTAAAAATTCCCTAAAACTTTGTTGTAAATACAGCTGTAAAGCTTTCAGACCACAAAACCAAAAGTCTGTTTCTGGCCAGGTAGGATATCACACACTTATAATCCTAGCACAGAAGAGGCAGGGAGAAGAGGGCTGGCCTACTCTGTATAGGGAGTTTCAAGGAAACTAGGGCTACATAGTTAGACCCTGTCTCAAAAAGCCAGGATAAGGGCTGGTGAGATGGTGCAGTGAGGAAAAGGTGCCTGCTGCCAAGCCTGAGGACCTAACTAAATCTCCAGAGCTCACATGGTACTTTGGCCTCCACAGGTGTGCCTCTCTGTACACACAATAGATAGATAAATAGATAATAGATTAAATGCAGTAAAACATTTAAAAACTAAAATTAAATGAAGCCTTTTGTTTTTCATCTTGCCACATAGACCTGCTTTGGCCATTTTCCTAGCAAAGCATGTTGGATATGGTTATTCACAGATAGTTGTTTCTTCTGCTACTTTTTGAGTTAAATATAAATCTTTCAATTATTCCTTTTGTGTCATTGTTCTAGTGCTGGCCATAGTTATTTTATGTTTATGTCTTTGTCTCTTGAATGTTGTTTTAAGATCTCTTCCTTCAGCATTTCTGTGGTCCATCCTTCATTGCCTTTGTCCTAAAAAGTGTCCACATCCTATTCTCTCAAACTTCCAGTTTCCGCACATTTAATCACTCCCTGTGAAACATTGCCATTGTAACTCCCATTGCCTCTGACCTGACCTGCTGGATCCCAGATGCTTCCTGTGGGACAGACCCCCAGGCACTCGCTTGAAAGTTACAGGAAGCATTGCTCTTTCTGTCTAGAGTTTAAAATGCTTAGTATAAAATGCACCACATTATCTTTAGATTATTGGGATGATGACTTGTATTCTTTTAGATTCCCCTCCTCCTTTGGAAACAAACTTTCCACTCATTTACTCTATTTGTATTTCTCCTACCAGAGAACATGTAAAGAACAGATATATAGGCTAAACTTGGACCCCTGCTATGCATCTCCAATGAGGAAATGTGGAGTGGAAGGACATGGAAATATGTCAACCTTTCATTGTCTCCTGTATTGGAGGAAGTGCGTCACAATTTTCCACAACAAGAGAATATAATTTTATATCCACATTTAGAAACTAGATGTGTTTGAAATTCTGCAAACCCATAATACTTTGAATAAAGTCATGAGGCAGACCTGCTAAGAGGCAACTCTGTCAGAAATGGTGAGAAGTGATTTGTCATGCTTTCCTGCTCAGTGAAGAGAAATGACATCATATATCAAACCCATACTCAGCTAAAAACCGAGTCAGCAGGAAGCCAACATGTTATTCCACACTCAGTCACTCAGCAAATAGGCCTGAGTGCCAAATCTGCATTGGAGCACTATGCTGAAGGCTAAGGGATGAGTTTTCAGGAAAGACAAATGCAAGGTACTGTGAGATCACAGAAGAGATAGACAGCTTAATCTGAAGTAGGTTGGGTTGGATGGTGGTGGGAAAGATACTCAACCCAGCTCCAGGTTATGTGCTGGGGCGTATTGCATATTAAAAAAGACACACAACCAAAGCGAAAGGGGATTATATGTACCTTATTCTTAAGGAACTAGTAGGAGTTATGCAGCTAAAGCCTGTTGGCAGAGCCAAAAGAATGCTTAAGAAAAAATGGGAAGGGAGGGAGTCTAGATAATGGACGAAAGCAAGAAACTAAACACTGTGTGGGAAACCGCAGCATTTAAAGGGTTCTAAAATGTAAGTTGTGAGCCTTACTAGGGAACAAGAGGTGATGGTAAGGGGCAAGAATGACAGCTGTAGAGATGGGTGAGATATTTTATTCATGCTAAGGAGCTTGATATTTTTGAAGACAGGGAGCCATTAAAGAGATGCATACTTCTGATATAACATTAGTGGCTAAGAGATAATAAAATGATATACATGAGATTATCATGATGGTTGCCACAGTGTTTAAAAAGAGTCCAGAACCTTGTATTTGCAATGGAGGGGGTAATAGAAAAATTTGATTTTAGAAGGAAATTAATCTCAAGTATGCTTTCATTGACTGCCTACAGGGATGAGGGTGGGTGCCAACATCAAGAAGGAGACTCAGATTTTTGTTAAGCTATTTGTTTGAGTGGCGGTATCATGACCTAGAGAACATAGGAACAAGAAAAATTAAAGAAGAAATGAATGATTGTAGCTTTTGGCATGTTGAGTCTGGTTTTGCCACTTAATTGAGTGTAGTTATGCAGATTATATGGCCACCTTAGTTTAGCATATGCGTGAGACTCTCCAGTGAGAACTGAACTGAGGATTTGAACTTGGGGGAATATGGTGGCTGGTTTTATGTCAACAGGAGATGACAGAGCCTCAATTGAGAAAATGCCCCCATAAGATCAGGCTGTGGCAAGCCTGTAGGGAATTTTCTTAATTAGTGATTGATATGACAGGATCTAGTTTATTGCAGGTGGTACCATCCTTGGGCTGGTAGTGTTTGGTTCTATAACAAAGCAGGCTGAACAAGCCATGTGGAACAAGCCAGCATGCATCATCTTTCCATGGCCTCTTTATCATCTACTACCTGCAATTCCTATTTGGTTTGAGTTTCTGCCCTGACTTTCTTCAGCGATGGACTATGATGTGGAAGTATAAGCCAAATAAACATTTTTCTTTGGTCTTAGTGTTTCATAGGGAACATTAGGCCATAAATGGAGTTTGAATCACAGTCACAGATAAATCAGTTAGGAAGAGAGTACAACACAGATGGAGAATAATGATTTAAAGATGGTGCCTGGCTAGTATAAATATAGAAACCTATGAGAAAACAAGTGGCATAGGCGAACAGAGGGACCATGCCAGTATCACTGTGAGAGTCGTAGGGATGAGGTCCATATAACTTCAGGAGACATCGGAACCAGGTCAGTGTAACTTTAAGAAACAGGAAAGGTCATCAGTACAAAGATCAAATTAACTTTCAGGGTCTACTAAGAAATGTTCTCTGCACTCAGCAACTTAGGAGAAAAGAATGAATAGCTTTAGATAAATAATAGAGGAAAGGTCACATTTCACCAGATTCTCAGTCAAATGGGAGGGTAGGCTATACTTCTGAGAAACTGGAGAAGGAACAAGAAATATAGATGACAGACCAGAAGAGAAACTGAGATGAACGGGAACTAAAAACTACTTCTTGGGAAATATGTGTGTGTGTGCAAATACCTATATTTATAAATACATATGTATTTTATATTTATACACAAATTTAATATGTATAACTTTTGTTTATATTAAAGATTATTGGGAAGACAAAACACAGAGGAGAAAATACAAATCTTTAATTTTTCAGTCTTTGCAACACAGCACTCTACCCTGTGGTGCCGGCTTCAAAAGAGCAGATTCACAGGTACCAGGAGCTGGTTGATCAAGTTTTGCCATCCACAGCCACTCACTAGACAAACATGCTGTCTTTCTAGTTCCTATATGGCTTGGGGCTAAACTGGGTAATTAAGTAGATTAGTTGAAAAGATATAAGGGCTAGCTTCTTCATATTTATAGAACTGATGATGGGGGGTCTTAGGAAATTAAGGTGGAGATCGAAGAAGGGGAAAAGGCATTGTGAGAAACAAAAAAGAAAGCACCATATGTCATGATTCAGTTAATTTACATAGTGAACATGTTGCCTAAGATACAAGGTTTTGAATTAACAAGCCAGCCTTGCTCCTTGTTAACGTGGGGACTGTGAGTTTCTTTCTGCTGCAGTCAGCTTTCAGACCAGATGCTCAGCCTTGTGACTCTCTCTGGACACTCTCCCTTTTACCTGTTTCATAAAGAAACAAATTTTACGTTAAACAAAGGTCACAATTCTGGATACAGTCCAGTTTCAACTACAGGTAAGCAGAAGACAGGTCATCAGTTAGTAGGTGACCCATTAGCCTCCGCAAACACTAAAATAAAAGGAGCAGCTTCCTCTAAAGCTCAGGGGTGATGTGGGGGGGGGTCATCTCTGATAAGCAGTAATAGATTCTGATGATCAGGTGAGGTTGTCATTCAAGGAAGGCACAGAGCCATAAGGTATTTGCATGGTGAGCTGAAATTCTGGCAAATAGCCAGGTACAGATGAAAAGTGCCTACAACACACATGTTGACATAAGGAACATTCAGAAGAGGGACAGTGTACTGTCCCCTGCTTCATCTCTGCTAAGTTTGAAGTCCTGTCCTTTCACTAGCTCTCTCAGAAGACTTACCCTTACAGCTTACTTTCTCTTACCTTTACAACTGACTTGCTAACTGATCAGTCTAACACCTGCTGTCCTTCTGGAGGCTCCCTTCCATGACTCTATTCTTCATCTGTATCCTAACTGTATTGATATCATTTGTCTCTTTTGCATTTCTTCTAAATGTAGCTGTTTTGTCCAGTTTCTCTGTAAGCTGTTCTTAAGAAATCAACTACCAGCAAATAAGAAGAGAGAGAAAAATCATCAATATTTCCATATACTTTCACAGAAATAAAAATATTATTTGGTATACATAAAATATATTGAAATACAGCAAGTAAGGGGATTTTTTTTTTTTTTTTAGAAAAAATAAGTACACTTACCCCCATCAAAGTCACAAAACACACCTTTTTTTCTCAGGAACATCCAAAGCTTTCACCTTATTATTTTGTTTGGCTTCAAATGTGTTCTGTAACCAGCTATTGATGTGAACACACCAACTAGTGATTGTTTTTCCTAACTGGTCAAATTTGCCTAAGTTTTAAATGCTATACTCACAGTATCTGACTTACAATCATTCTGGACCTTAACTTCCCAATAGTGTTGTCTATTTTTATGTGTCTCCTATAAAACATCAGAAGAAAAAAAAAGAGGGTTTCTGGGTTGGGGCTGGAAGTGATCTAGAGCACTGAGTGGCTGAATGGCAAATAGTGACAGACTGCAAATGTCAGATATACTTGAAAAGAACAATGATTGATTTCTACAGACTCCAAGTATCACTTTTAATGGGTATTTTAGTGAAATTGGATATTCCAAAATTTTGTGAATTTTTTTCAGTTTTGATAAATTAGGCTTCTCCTCTGAGGTTTTATCTTTGATATTGGTATCATTTTTCTATCTATACTTTATCTTATTTACCCACTCATGTAAATCATAAAGCTGTCAGAGAGAAACACCATACATATTACTTACTTAGATACAGACTTTTGGCAATATGTGACTGATGTATTCACATTGAGTTTTTCTGATTCTAAAGAATAAGAAATATTCTGCCCTTAATATTAATAAGTGACTTTCTTGTTTGCTACCTTATACATTTTCATAGCTTCCTAAGAGGAATTTTATACACTTTATTTTCTTAAAGGAGACTGATATCCTAGATGTTCCTGCAACTCCAAATAATATATTTTTATAAATTGAGATGGGATTTGAAAAAATGTGTGACCAAGAAAGAATAAAAAAAAAACATTTTATACTCAGTATTACTGTTGTTGGCTACTGCTCAGACCTCTGAATAAGGCATCTGTTGATTTAAGAGCATTGTAGACTCCAGCTTTCAACCACTTCTTGTTCATTATAAAAGGTTCCTTTTAAAGGGTCCAGAAAAGGTAATACATACCTGATTCCTTGTAGACATTTGAAAGATGATGTGACTGGCTTACATGATTTTGTGGCTTTAAGTTTTCAAATGTTATTAGTTATGAAGCTGGCAATTGTGTATACATAAATATAAACACACATGCATATATTCTTATAGAGATAAGTAATTCAATTTAATAAAGATAAACATTAGGACTGAGATTAGTTATTTGAAATACATTAGGCAGAGATATGTAATAATAACCACACACATATAAAAATCCTTGTTTTTTTAAAAAATAAAATTTATTATTATGGTAGACTAGTCAGAATAAATATTGATCAAATGGCACATTTAATTGACTTTGAGTCCAACCAATATAAAAAGTATCATTTTAATATTAATAACAATATAAAATTTATTCTAACTTTTAAATTACCTATACTCTTCAAAAATTCAGTCTCTTTAGGATACCTAAAATCTCTAGAAATCCCAAGTATCTTAATTGTGGACTCCTTGTTTACTGTCATGATTCCTATGATTTATTCAGTTTGCTTTCATGTATACATGTGGTTTACTAGCTAAGTGAATTTTGAACAATGAATTTTGCCTAAAATGTTCCAACACTTGACTGCACACCAATTTGATAGAGACATTTTCCCTTTCAGTTGAAGTTCTCTCTTCCAAATGGCTCCAACTTGTGTCAAGTTGACAAAAAACTAACTAGTACAGTATATAATCAGCTTTGTTCAAAATATTTAAAACATTTTATTACGGTAAGTTAGTTCAGAGTAAATATTGTTCAAATGATACAGTAATTAACTTTGAATGTAACCATTATAAAAAGAACATAGCAAAAGAAACCCAGATTGAGTTCTCTGACACTCAGATTTAAATCAGATTCTGATGGGATTAGTCTCAAGTCTGACCATCTTGCATCTGTTGGGTCCTGCCTCAATGGAGCTGGTTAGGAAACACCTCATTTTGCCTTAGGCCAGGAGCAAATAGCTCATGACAGCTGAGATCTCAGTCAGTATCAATGCATACTTGAGGTGTTTTGAGGGAGTAGAGAGAGTTCAAGTGATTTCATCTCCAGGTGTAGAATCTCTTTAATTCAAATTCTAGGGCCACTTGGAACACTGTTTCAGTTTAGGCAAAACTTTGAGCCTCATATCTAGGCATCTCCTCCTGAGAAACCTCTTTATCATGGCTGCTATTTTTGCTAAGCACCCAATGTCTACCTAGCAATATTATAACATTTTTTAGCTCCTAAACTTACAGACCTCAAAGTGAAAGCCAAAGGATGCTTGAGTTCCCAATGTGCCCTTGAAGGGTGAGAGACTCTATAAATGAGCAATCAGATAATAAAGATGTCAAGAAAAAAATTAATGACTTTTCATTTCAGGAGTGTGAAATTACATTCATTGAGAAATTTCATTTGGGTGAGAGATACCAGGTTTCCATTGATATTCTTTTATTTTAACCTCAGAAAGGAAAACCTACCATGTGTTTCTAGTAAACACATAAACATAAGAAACCTATAAACATAAGAATCATCATTGTTCAACTTGAACACAGAAACTATGCTTTATGCCATAAGACTAGATTAAATTGGTTAACTGACATTCCTGTATTCATGAGAAAGATAATGAAACAAAATTGTACACCTTACTGTGTTTAGAGTAGCTGGAAAGTTCATAGCTTATTGGTGAAAATATAAAAATGCCACTTCACTATGAAAAGCTGATTATTTCCAGAAAAAAAGATTTTATGACTAAGCCATTCCATGTGCATCCAAGAAAAGTTTGTCATTAGAATAAAACAACATTATTAATAATAGAAAATGTCATCAAGAAAAGATTAGCCAACTCTGTTACATCAGACAGATAAAGTCATGAATGAATAATGTTATTAGGTCAACAATAGACCACATGTGTGATAGTAACACCCTAAGACTATTGTTTAATGATGCTGGAGCCATCTTCACTTATGTATGTACATACTATGCTCATCATATGTTCATAAGTACCATTGCATGTTCAAGTAAGAAAAATGATGCATTTTGTAGAACATATCTTTGTTGTCAAGTAGCTATGTATAATTATTAGTCAACAGTAAATAGAATTAACTCCCAAAACAATGAAAATGGGGTTGAGAAGAAAATCAGAAGTAAAAACAGAGACATATGATTTGATTTACATAAAGGGCAGGAATGGGTCAGACTCATCTATGTGATACAATCAGAATGGCAGTACCAATACACAGGTGAAAGTATCGCTGACTGCAGAGTAAGTTATCAAAATGGATAACAAAGATATTTCTTTTACTATATACAAACTATATAATAGTATAAGCATAGAAAATTTAAAGCTTCATTAGTTGTAGCCGGGGAATAAGCTTTAAAAGGGAAGTTAGTGTAAATACTTACTGAAGATAATCTGAAGAAAGAATAGAGGTGGGGAATCCATATTTAATGTACATTTAATTACATATTTATTTTTGGTTGACAGGGAAAGAATTGCTGGATTATTTCTAAGAACATAGAAATAAAGACTGTTGATGGTGATATATCCATTGAGCTCCCTGCATTTATTAGAGAGGATATGAATGCAGCTCTATTCTACCACCTTAAAGATTATTTGATTTCAATATATAGGGATATAGGGCTTTTATCAAGACTATGTCCATAGAATGTGCTCATGAGAAGGACAGATGTTCAGGACAAGTTATACGATACTCAGCAGGCTAGGATTCATTCTAGAAGGTATCTTAGACCTAGGTTGATGAGATTCCCCCTGTACGTCCTTACCACAGGCATTTTATTTTAATGAGAACTGTTTATTTGTTTGTTTATTGTGAGTCCTGTTGAGTTATAAGCCTTATGAATTACAGGGCTTGAACTCAAATCATCAGTTCTGCATGAATGCACCTCCATTCATTGAGTAATCTTGCTGCTGACCCAAAGGCTAAAATTATACATAAAGAAGTGATAGGATGAGACAGAAGCACAGTGTGTAAAACTTATTCTAACTTCATGTGGTTAAAATGAGTGAGGCCAAGGTTAGTTGACACTGTTGGTCTTCCTGGGTAGTTCCTATTTCCTTTGGGGCCCCACAATCCTTCCCCCAATTCTTCCATAAAAATCCCCAAGCTCCATTCATTGTTTGGCTATGGGTGTTTGCATCTATCTGAGTCAGATGCTGGGTGGAGCCTCTCAGAGGACAGCCATGCAGATTCTTGTCTGCAAGCATAACAGAGTATCATTAATAGTGTCAGGGATTGGTGCTTACCCATGAGATGTGTCTCAAGTTGGGCACCTTATTGGCTGGCCATTCTCTCAGTCTCTGCTCCATCCCCTGTCCCTGCATTTCTTGTTGAACTACCAACCAAAGAGCATACACATGCTGGACCTAGGTCTCCCAGCACTTATGTAGCAGATATGCAGCTTAGTCATCATGTGGGTCTTGAACAACTGGAGCAGGAACTATCCCAAAAGCTGTTACCTGTATGTGCGACATGTTCTTCTAACGGGGCTGCCTTGTCTGGCCTCAGTGGGAAAGAATGTGACTAGTCTTGTAGACTTGATGAGCCAGGGTGGGAGAATATTCAGGAGGGCAGCCTCACCCGTTCAGAGAAGAGGAAGGAGTGACTGGGAGGGAGGCAGTGAGCAAGATGTAAAGTGAATAAGTAAAAAAATAACTAATTAATTAAAGAATGAATGAGGCTGAGGGCATTGCCTAAAACATAGTTTCTGTATATTTGTACGTGTGTGTGTGTGTGTGTGTGTGTGTGTGTGTGTGTATGTGTACTGGGGTTGTTTCACACATCGATTTCATTGCTACAGAATAAGAGCATTTGGAATTGAAGTTTTAGTTTTTAGGCTTTCAAAATAATCGAAGTGAACTTGCAAGAATTCTGTAAAATCCTGTGGAAAGGCCAGTGAGCTGCTCAGGGCATGAATCTCCATGGCAGCCAGCAGCCATGAAAGTTCAGCAACAGACCTCCACACAGAGGCAGTCTTTCTGTTGGGAAACCTTCCATTTTCTAAGCCATCCAGAATGCAGACAGAAGGGCCCATATCCATGTAGCACCTGAATAGCAAGGCGTCATGGTAAAAGCAGAAACCATATAAGAACATGTTTCTTATGTAAAGAATGGTTTTCCAGCAGGAAGGATTCTGCTGTATCTGAACCCAGCTTTTTCCTATGGCAAATGAATTTGCCCAAATGTGAGCTTTCCAAATGACGGCTCAGCAGTGCTATTCCAACATGTGAAGGTTCAGTTTTGGCCTCAGCCTGAAGGCTTGAATGGTAATCTCTAGGGTGTTAAACTCAAAATGAGCTTCAAGCATGCTATGCACCCACTGTACTGACTGAGCTACATTTTCAGGCCAGAATACATTTCTTTTTAAAGTATTTGCTACATATTAGTACTCTATTCCTTCAAAAGTTCAGGCTAAGTTTAAACTTGGGAGTGTCTTGCTGCAGCCTTCCAAACTCTGAGAGTACAAGCATGCACCACTGTCCTCAATAAAAGGAATACTTTATTTTTTAAAGTATAATTTCCATTTTATTTGACCCAGATCTTTTTTCTTCCATTCTTATAAAGCAAGATCTTTACATGAACTCTGGTGGAGGTGGAGGGGACAGCATCAGCAGTCCAAATCAAGGCATGGGTACTCAGTTCTTCTGGGTTTCAGGAATTCAATTCCTGACCACCTTGCTATGAATGGCACAGCTGACACAATGCATCTTGACACAGAGCATGGAAATAATATGAGCAGCAAAGACACTTGCTTTGGAATTATCCTTGATGGAAGGCAGTGAACTCTACAGTGTTCTGAGTGATCATCAGCTAATGGTCTTCTCCTTAGGTAGGAATAGTTAGTGCAAAAACTGGCTGGTCATGGTCATATATTGCTACATATTGACTTTCCACATGTCAGCCAAGTACTTCACCGGAACACCCAATAAACACGTATTTCTCCCTATTGTGATCTAACTTCATTTCCCAGCTTCTATGCTCTCCATTCCTAATTCTGCCCTATTTATTTTTCTAGAACCCAAATGGCCTGTTGCCCATATATTCCCAGACATTTCTCTGACTGAAGTCATTAAAAAAATGCCTTGTTCCTTGAGCACACTGATTAGGCCTCCTCTCTCTCTGTCTCTCTCTCTGTCTCTCTCTGTCTCTCTCTGTCTCTCTCTGTCTCTCTCTGTCTCTCTCTGTCTCTCTCTCTCTCTCTCTCTCTCTCTCAGTCTGTCCCAATTTATCCTCTGTGGGTGAGCTTTCCTTCTCCTCTCTTGGATGCTGGCTTTTATGAGTTCTGTTCTCAGGCTATTTTCTTTCTCACAGATTACTTTTCCAGACTCATCTTAATCTCTCACATCTTTAGTTCCCACTTCGCTGTGGAGGGTTTCCCAGATCGGTATCTTTAGTACCTACTCTTTTGATCAATCTGTATTCTCACCCCTTATGCAATGAGCCCTTCTCCAGTGAGGTCACAAGTATCTAAATTTGGCAGTGAATAAAACCCGTCGAACAAACAAATAATCCAGTATCTTATGCTCCTCCATATTCCACATACTTTACTTCTTGAGCCAAGTGGAACCCTATGACAGCTTCCTGTGATTCTGGTTCCTCAAATTGGGCATTACCTCAAACCCCAAAACTATCTGGCTTTTATTCCCACTGGCAATTCCTTATTTAGTGTTTATCATATCTCTACAGCATGGAGATGATCTAGCTCATTAAAAAACAAAACAAACACAAACTTCAAATTTTCTCACTTTAATTCACTCCCACACTGATGCTAGAGGGGAGTCTCTAAACTGTAGTCTGACTGTTAGATGCAGCTGCCTGGAGGTAGCATTTGAAACTGTTAAAAATGTGCTTCATCTCATTTTCAACCTCTTGTTCTTCCCTTTCTCCCTCTTTATTTTCTTTCTTCATACTTACTTTGTCTCAAATAATCATGAGTTTTATGCAAACTTACCTTATTTTTTTTTTTTGATCTTGTATCAATTCTCCCCCACCCCCTGTCTTCCTCCTCTTCATATCTCTCGGCAGTCTAAGCACTACCAGGCCCTACTCCTGGTTCTACCTTGTTAAGAGCATAGAAGGTATCAGGTATCAAGCTTCACACCCCCTCAATATCTAAACTGTCTTGGAGGATGGAGGTACTTATTCATCCTCTTCCATGCACCACCATTTTGTTCTTACATTCACTATTTTCTACAGCTTACTATGGATTCCCTACATATCTGGCTTCTTGACAAGCACAGGAATTCCTAGAAGCAGTGTTAAAAGCATTGCTCTTATTTTCTACAAAAGACACTAAATATCTAAATACCATATCCTGTATCATATGTAAATAGTGATATAATATCTGATAACATTAACAAACAAGCAACTTAATGATTTGGAATATTTACTCTACTTCAAACTGCAAAACAAAGAGAGCCCTTTATTAATGACAAAACACCCCTCCCCTATGATGCTGTTATGCAAAGCAGGATTCATCTTCTCAACTTTTGCTTATAGTTAAATTTATTTTATGTCGAGAGATTGTTCTTAGTACATCTGAATTAAGCATGTGCTCCAAGCGGTTTCAGAGTATTTCCTTTTTGACACTCAAGTAATTTCTTTCACCTGTTGTTTATTTGCATACATTTGCTTTTCACTTCAGCTTTCTCAGAACTCCCTTCCCAAGGCATTAAGAAATCCACAGCATACTGAAGTTAACTGTCCTCTGATAAGCCCAGGGCACATGCCTACACATAGAGAGGGACCCAAGTGGCCAACCTTTAAAGGCATGTATGCCTGTGCTAAAGAGAATGTCTCTTCAGAGCCCAAGCTTTCCAAGTGGCCAAGGTGATCTCATTTGAGTCTAGGGAGTTTACTAAAATATTAAATTACAGATATCAAAATGAAACCTTGGAGAAAATGTAAGATCAAAGACACTTACTTCTTCATAAATGTAAGAGTTCATTCAAAATACACAGTGATCTGTAAAGAATTTCATCATAGAAGGGGACAGACATGCTAGATATTCCTGACACTTGTTGATAACAGATGGTAACATCATCATAGGTTTTAAGGTTCTGTGGCTGGAGAGATGGCTCATAGTTATAAGAACATGGACTTTGCTAGAGGAAGACTTGAGTTCAGTTCTCAGCACTCATGTCAGCTTACAACTATCCAGCTGTGGAGAGACCAACCCTTCTGTCCTCTACACACAAGCACCTGCAGTATTGTGCACATACCCTGTGCATGTACTCACACAGAGACACACATAATATGTATTCATTTAAAAATTTTTCATACAATATTGTTTGTTATTTCTTTCCTCTGTTGATGCTTCCTAGATTCTTCTCAACTCACTACCCATCCAACTTCATGTTCTTTTTCTTCCTCTCCCTCTCCCCCAGATATATCTTAAAAAATAAAACCCACCCATCCCCCAAAACCCAACACAGCAAAACAGGAAAGCCAACAACACCATCTACACACACACACACACACACACACACACACACACACACACACACACACACACACACACAGAGCCAGTCCCCCACTCCCCTCGTGCCACTCCAAAAGAACAACAGATATACTGAGTTTGCTTTGTGTTGGCCAACTACATCGAGACATGCGGCCTATCCTGGAGTGTGTTTGAAACACCCAGGAACTCTCCATTGGAGAAAACTGATTTTCCCAACAGGTATACGTTGTAAATAGTTGCAATAGCTCAGTTAGGGGTTGGATTTTTGTGTTCACTTCTCTTCTCAATGCTAGAATTTAGTCTAGTTTGAACCTCTGTAAGTCTTGTGCATGGTTCGATAGTCTCTGTGAGTTTATGTGAATATCAGTCCTGTAATGTTTGGAAGAAACTGTTTTCTTGGAATGGTTTACCACTTCTGGCTCTTAAAATCTTCCTGCCTCCCCTTCTGCATAGATTCCAAGCCATTGACAAAAAGGGTTTGAAAAAGACATGTTGTTTAGGACTGAGTGCTCCAATTTCTTTCACTCTCTACATACTGTCCAGTTGTAAGAGGAGTTTCTCAGATGAAGGTTGAGTGATGAACTACTTTGTGGGTGCAGCAATGTTATTTTTACTTTTATTCTGACTTGGGCATTTGTGATAATTTCAAAATTAGAACTTGATATCTGAATTTGGGAGAATAAAAAGGATGTATCTTTTATGTGTTATGAAAATTGTAATTCTTGTGAAAGAAAGCACGGCTCCTCTAAAGAAAGCACTCAAATATATAATGAATTTGTTTTTTTCCTTTTCTTCCAATATCTTAGTGTTAAAAACCTGTACTATGATTTGTGGATCTACATTTTTTATTGGAAAAAAATCACTGGAATTTGTTTTATGAAACTTGGGTTTTCTACTTACAGACCTCTCCAGAACTGTCTATTATGTATAGTCTTTCCAAGTAACTTTAAATGTGTGTGGATATTTTTTCAACTATACCATGATAAAATACATATAGGAAGCACAAAACCATATCTTCCAAAACTTAAACAATTTATAGAAGCAGTTGGCTGCATAGATAGTCTTTGATATATTTTTATAACATTGGGGTATCTGTCTGGCCCAGAACCTTCTGATAGACCTTAAGTAAAGTAAGAATTATGAATGACTAGATTACCCTTTCTTGGCAGAACTAAGTCATCAACTATGTCATATCCTGTGTCATTTTGGGGCTATTTTTCTCTAGTGACTACCTTGTCACAATAGTATTTATTATAAGAAACATATGCTATTCGAGTTCATCATTTACAAAAACATAGATATCAATACAAGCTGCCTATTATATTATGAGGGAAAATACTTTGTTACTACTGTTACTTTAGGCCAGTGGTTCTCAACTTACTAACGTTGTGATCTCCAAAATAATATTTTTGGTGCTACTTCATAAGTGCAATTCTGCTACTGTTATGAATTGTAATGCAAATATCTGTATTTTCTGATTATCTTAGGTGATTGCTGAGAAAGGGTCATTCGGCCCCCAAAGGAGTCACAGCCTACAAATTGAGAAACACTGCCCTATGCCTTTCAAATCTTATCAAGTTAAAATTCATGCCACACAGGACTCCAGACTACTGAGACCTAAATAAAAACAAATTCAGAGCCCCCTTTATCTCTACCTTCAAAATATATAGCAGAGTTGCAGTAACCATGTAGAACAGTGCTCAAAATGAGAAACAGGAGTTTATTCCTATGAATCAGAGTAGAAAACTCAGAAATAAATATACTTGCAGTTAAGTGATTTTTAACAAAAGTGCCAGGACTAGTGAAGAAGTGTGGGTTTTAATAAACTGTGTTGGGAGGCTGTCTATCTGACATCAAAGGATTCAATGGATTCTTAGGTGACACTTTGTACAAAAACTCAAAATTGATG
Source organism: Mus caroli (assembly GCF_978045245.1). Classification (NCBI taxonomy): domain Eukaryota; kingdom Metazoa; phylum Chordata; class Mammalia; order Rodentia; family Muridae; genus Mus; species Mus caroli. The sequence goes on from NW_028227264.1 coordinate 35,706,474, forward strand.
AAAAATTTAAATGTAAGATTGATAGTGATTTGGGTACTGTTTTTTAAAATAGCCCTCCTCATCAAACACAGGCAATAAAAGCAAAAATTAAAAGCATGATTATGTGGGGCTGCAGGACTTTGGTACAAAATAGGAAGAACTGGCTTAGCAAGAAGATAAATGCAAATAATCATTAGAAATGGACAGTGGCTCTGAAATGACATTTTTAAGAGAAGGAATGAGTGACATGTAGATCTATGGAGGAAGACATATCATCACTAATGATCAGATGGTCCAATTAAAACCACAGTGAGATTCTACCATGTACATGCTTATAATTGTATTATTACATGTAATACATTGTAACACTGTACATTGCAATGATACATGCTTATTAGTGAAAAGATAAAAGATAAAAAGTTCCAGCAATGATACAGAAAACAGGAACCCTTGTATGCTCTAGACTGGAATGTAGATTAGTCACACCATCACAGAAAAGTGTATGGAAGCTCTTTCAAAGAACTAAGAATGAAAGTACCACATATTACACTTCTGGGTATGACCCCAAATAAGTGAAATCCAAATGTCAAAGCAATATCTAAGTTCCATATCCATTGTGACAGTATTCATAATAGAAAGTTATGGGATCAACCTAAGGTACCTTGAAGGATGAATGGATGGGAAAATGTGCTTCATAGACACATACCTCACAAAGTGGTATCCTATGCTTCAAAAGAAGAGATCCAGCCAATTTACCTTGGGTGAGAACTCAGCAGCAAGTCTCACAGCCACCACAGGAGGCTTCACTCCCAGGTGCTCTAGCATACCCAGGATCATAGGATCATGGGTGAGCAGGACACCACACTTGTACCAACACCACCAGGGGTAACTGAAACCAGCAGGATCCAGGGATGCCTTCTGACCAGTGGCTTGGGTTCCTTATGGTCTGCCCAGGTTTACCTTGAGCCCAAACATGGCAGCCAGTCCCACAATCCCCAGAGGAGACTCCATTCCCAGGCTCTCTGGCACACCCAGGATCACAGGATCATAGGATCACAGGAACTTGGTCACACCAGAATCTTGGGGTCTCAGAGGAAGATTGACTTCCAGGAACTCTGACACACCCAGAATCTCAGGATCACAGGATTCCAGAATCACAGGATCACAGAAATAGCTGGACTCTGAAGACTTCTGGCTCAACCAGGATTACAGGAAGGAAAGACTCTAGACAGATATAAGGAGGGCAGGGAGCACTAGAGATAATCAGATGGCAGGAGGCAAGCATAAGAACATAGCAACAGAAACCAAGGTTACATGGCAGTATCTCTTAACATCAATGGACTCAATTCCTCAATAAAAAAGACATAGACTAACAAACTGGATACATAAACAGGACCCAGAATTTTGCAGTATACAGGAAACTCACCTCAGTGACAAAGGCAGACACTACCTGAGAGTAAAAGGTTGGGATACAATTTTCCAAGCAAATGGTCCCAAGAAACAAGCTGGAGTAGCCACTCTAATATCAAATAAAATTGACATTCAACCAAAAGTTATCAAAAAGGATAAGGAAGGACACTTCATACTGGTCAAAGGAAAAATCTACCAAGATGAACTTTCAATTCTGAACATCTATGTTCCAAATGCAAGGGCACCCACATTCATAAAAGAAATTTTGCTAAAGCTCAAAACATACATCGTACCCCCCACAATAATACTGGGAGACTTCAACACCCCACTCTCATCCATGGACAGATCATGGAAACAGAAACTAAACAGAGACACAGTGAAACTCACAGAAGTTATGAATCAAATGGATCTAACAGATATTTACAGAACATTTCATCCTAAAGCAAATGAATATACCTTCTTCTAAGCACCTCATGGTCCCTTCTCCAAAACTGACCATATAATTGGTCATAAAACAAGCCTCAACAGATACAAGAAGATTGAAATAATTCTATGCACCCTATCAGATCAACACGGACCAAAATTGGTTTTAAATTACAACAAAAACAATGGGAAACACACATACACATGGAAACTGAACAACACTCTACTCAAGGAAGAAATAAAGAAAGAAATTAAAGACTTTTTAGAATTTAATGAAAATAAAGACAAATCATACCAAAACTTATGGGACACAATAAAAGCATTGGTAAGAGGAACACTCATAGCTCTGAGTGCCTCCGGAAAGAAACTGGAGAGAGTTTACACTAGCAGCTTGACAGCACACCTGAAAGCTCTAGAACTAAAAGAAGCAAATACATCCTAAAGGAGAAGATGGCAGGAAATAATCAAACTCAGGGTTGAAATTAACCAAGTAGAAACAAAAAGAACTATACAAAGAATCAACAAAAGGAGGAGCTGGTTCTTTGAGGAAATCAATAAGATAGATAAACCCTTAGCCAGACAAACCAGAGGGCATAGAGACAGTATCCAAATTAATAAAATCAGAAATGAATAGGGAGATGTAACAATGGAAACCACGGAAATTCAAAAATTACCAGATCATACTACAAAAGTTTATACTGAACTAAATTGGAAAATCTGGATGAAATGGACAGTTTTCTTGACACATACAAGGTACCAAAGTTAAAACAGGGTTAGATAAACCATCTAAACAGTCCCATAACCCCGAAAGAAATAGAAGCAGTCATTAAAAATCTCCCAATAAACCCAGGATCAGGTGGGTTTGTTGCAGAGTTCTATCAGACCTTTAATGAAGACCTAATACCAATACTCTTCAAACTATTCCACATAATTTAAACAGAAGGAACACTACCCAATTCATTCTATGAAGCCACAGTTACACTTATACCTAAACCACACAAAGACCAAACAAAGAAAGAGAACTTCAGATCAACCTCCCTTATGATTATTGATGCAAAAATACTCAATAAAACTCTTGCCAACCTAATCAAAGAACACATCAAAATGATCACTCACCATGATCAAGTAGGCTTTATCCCTGGGATGCAGGGATGGTTCAATATATGGAAATCCATCAGCATAATCCACTGCATAAACAAACTCAAAGACAGAAACCACATGATCATTTCATTAGAAGCTGAAAAACCATTTGCCAAAAATTCACCATCCCTTCATGTTAAAAGTCTTGGAAAGATCAGGAATTCATGGCCCATACCTAAACACAGTAAAAGCAATATACAGCAAACCATTTGTCAATATCAAACTGAGTGGAGAGAAACTTGAAGCAATTCCACTAAAATAAGGCTGCCAATTCTCTTTATATCTATTTAACGTAGTACTTGAATTTCTAGCTCAGGCTAGAAATTAGACAACAAAAGGAGGTCAAAGGGATACAAATTAGAAAGGATGAAGTCAAAATATCACTATTTGAAGATGATATGATCACACACTTAAGTGACCCCAAAATTTCCACCAGAGAACTCCTCAACCTAATAAACAACACCAGAAAAGTGGCTGGATATAAAATTAACTCAAACACATCAGTAGCCTTCCTCTACTCAAAGCATAAACAGGCTGAGAAAATAATTAGAGAAATAACGACCTTCACAATAGTCACAAGTAATATTACATACCTTTGTGTGGCTCTAACCAAGCAAGTGAAAGTATACTATTCTGGGAAGTGTGATAAAATCACATGCCATGATGCTCTGCCCAGCCTCATGAGTTTTTCCAGTGAATTGATTCTTTCTGTGCTAGCCACCTGTTGCTCAGTTCAAACATAGTTATTAGCATAACTTTAGGACTACTGCAGTGTAGGTTTTCAAGTAAGCTTGGTTTCACTTAATAATGGCTCCAAAATGTAAGATTAGTGATCCACAAAAAAAAAAGTCATAAAGTTCCTGTTTTTTCTTCTTTTTATATTTCTGTTATTTTCGAGAATGTATATGTTTCGTGGAGGGAGGAGGAGTGGGGATATATGAATCTGAATGCAAGTACCCATGGGGACACAGAAGAAGGCACTAGATTCCCTGGAGCTCAAATTACAGGAGGTGTGAGCTATCTCACATGGGTGCTAGGTACTGAACTAGGGTCCTCTAAGAGAGCAGTGCATGCTCTTAGCCACTGAACCACCTCTCCAGCCCCATGAAGTTAAAAGATCTTAATAAGAAAAGAGAGAAGTCACATGATATAATGTCTAAGATATATGGTGTTAGGTATTTTAAAAGTGACTACATTTGTATAACTTTTACTAGTAAGTCTATTGTTAGAATTATTTGTTCTTCTACATTATTGTTAATCTTTTTGTGCCTAATTTGTAAGTGAAACTTTTACATACATGTATTTCTATAGGAAAATAACAGTATATATGAAGTTCAATAATATCTGCATGAAAGGTACCTACTGAGTATCTTAAAACATATCATATTTGGATAGTGTGGACTGTTGGCTTCTTTGTGATTTTGTTAATACTATTGAATAAATGTTAAAGTTATGTTCAGTTTCAATAATTTACATCTCATCACTGTTCATATGCAGAAGTCCTACATTCATGAACTTGACCAAGCACTGATCAAAACTATTTGAAAAAAATGTATACCTATGCTAAAAATATACAGATTATTCCTGACATTATTCCTTTAAAATATAGTATGATAGTTATTTACATATTTTTGTATCTTTCTAAGTTTTATTGTAACCAATGGGTGATTTAGAGCTTAGAGAAGGAGGAGTTGGTCATATGAAAATACTGTGCCATTTTATGTGAGACTTGAGATCTGCAGATTTCTGTATAAAAGATGATCCTGGTATTAGGATGAGGAATAAAGAAGCAATACATCTTCATCAATTTGTTACAAAATCATTTCCCATATTAAAATAAAGTACACTAATCATGCTGTAGAATTCCAGAATATATTCATTCATTCAGCCAAAAACCTTTGACCAACAATTTTCCAGCTCCATAGTACTCCTCAGGTCCTAGCAATAATAATCATTCTATGCTCTGTGTCTATGAATTTGGGTTTTTCAGATTTGCATATAAAGGGAACTATACAGTATTAATCTCTCTGTTCCTAGCTTATTTAAGATGGTGTTCTCCAGATTCACTCATCCTGTTGCAAACATCATGATCTTGTCATTTTTATTGGATATTTTCTTTATTTACATTTCAAATGTTATCCCCTTTCCCAGTTTCCCTCCCTCCTAGAAACACCCTATCACATCCTCCCTCCCCCTGCTTCTATGAGGTGTTCCTCTACCCAACCACCCACATCTACCTCCCTGCTCTTGATTCCCCTACACTGGGGAATCTATAGAGCATTCATAGGACCAAGGACTTCTCCTCCCATGGATGTATGACAAAGCCATCCTCTATTACATATGCAGCTGGAGTCATGTATACTCCTTTATTTATGGTTTAGTTTTGGGGAGTTCTGGTTGGTTGATAATGTTGTTCCTCCTGTGGGGTTGAAAAGCCTTTCAACTCTTTCAGTCCATTCTCTAACTCCTCTACTGGGGACCCTGTGCTCAGTTCACTGATTGTCTTCAAATATTCATCCCTATATTTGTAAGGCTCTGGCAGGGTCTCTCAGAAGATAGCCATATCAGGCTTCTTTTAGCATGCACTTCTTGGCATCCACAACAGTGTCTGGGATATAACTGTATATGGGATGAATCCTCAGGAGGGACAGTCGCTGGGTGGCCTTTCCTTCAATCTCTGGTCAATACTTTATCTCCATATTTGCTCCTATGAGTATTTTGTTCTCCTTCTTAGAAGGTCCGAAGCACCCACACTTTGGTCTTCCTTCTTCTTGAGCTTCATGTGGTCTCTGAATTGTATCTTGGTTATTGGGAGCTTTGTGGCTAATATATAACCATCAGTGAGTGCATACATGTGTGTTCTTTTGTGATTGGATTACATCACTCAGGATGATATTTTCTAGTTCAATACATATACCTAAGAATTTCATGAATCATTGTTTTTAATAGCTGAGTAGCATACCATTGTGTAAATATACCACATTTTTTTTATCCATTCCTCTATTGAGGGACATCTGGGTTATTTCCAGCTCCTAGCTTTTATAAATACGGCTGCTATGAACATAGTGGAGCATGTGTCCTCATTACATGTTGGAGCATCTTTTGGGTATATGCCCAGAAATAGTATAGCTGGGTCCTCAGGTAGTTCCATGTCCAGTTTTCAGGTAGGAACCACCAAACTGATTTGCAGAGTGGTTATACCAGCTTGCAATCCCACCAGAAATGGAGGAGTGTTCCTCTTTTTCCACATCCTTACCAGCATCTGCTGTCACCTGAGTTTTTGATCTTATCCATTCTGACTGGTGTGAGGTGGAATCTCAGGGTTGTTTTGATTTGCATTTCCCTGATGACTAAGGATATTGAACATTTCTTTAGGTGCTTCTCAGCCATTCGGTATTTCTAAGTTGAAAATTCTTTGTTTAGTTCTGTACCCCATTTTAAACGGGGTTATTTGGTTCTCTGGAGTCTAACTTCTTGAGTTCTTTGTATATATTGGGCATTAGCCCTCTATCGGATATAGGATTAGTAAAGATCTTTTCCCAATCTGTTGGTTGCCGTTTTATCTTATTGACGGTGTCCTTTGCCTTACAGAAACTTTGCAATTTTATGAGGATGCTCACAGCCAACCATTGGAGTGAGCACAGGGTCCCCAGTGGAGGAGCTAGAGAAAGAACCCAAGAAGCTGAAGGGGTTTTCAGCCCCGTAGAAGCAACAACAACATGAACTAACCAGTACCCTCAGAGCTCCCAGGAACTATACCACCAACCAAAGAGTACATATGGTGGAACTCATGGCTCCAGCTGCATATGTAGCAGAGGATGTCCTTGTTGATCATCAAAGGGGGGAGAGACTCCTGGTCCTGTAAGTTCTATGCCCCAGTGTAGGGGAATGCCAGGTCCAGGAAGCAGGAGTGAGTGGGTTGGTGAGCAGGGGTAGGAGTTGGGGGTTAGGGAATTTTGGGAGGAGAAACCAGGAAAGAGGATAACATTTGAAATGTAAATAAAGAAAATATCTAATAAAAATGATATTTAGAGCTACAGAGATGAATACTCTTTGAATCTTGAGATTCTGGTGAAGTGAAACCAGAAAAGTGATTAAAACTGGTGACCAAAGAAGTTGCAGTATCAACATCCACACTGTTTGGATGGACAAAATAAAACGATTGAAAATCGACAGCCAGACTTATCAATGGATGCCCTTGACAAAAGCCATTTCTATAAGTGTTGAGTAAAATTCTTGGATTATTCTTATTAATATACTAATTTATTAAAACTACTGAACATATTTGTAACAGATGCTGGGAAGTTTAGGTTAAGTAGGAAAGACATTGATCCTATCCTACAGGGTTGGAGAACATTACTGCACTAACAGGTTATGATTTCATGTAGGATATGCTTCTAAATGAGTAGCATATGGATGAAAGCACACACACTACACGTCAAGAGTAGAGGGAAGCAACAACATAGTGTGAGACCGCTATGAGGTCATAGGACACAGGAAACAAGCATCGCCTGTTTAAGCTAGGACTTGTTAAGTTGTATCTATCTTATATCTTAAAGACTCTGCTATCTATGAAAAGGGATTATTGGCTCCCTTGTAGTTTTTATTTGGGGAAATATTTGACAAGGCATCATAATTTGATTTTAATCTGATTTTATCTCTGCAGTGTTTAGATGATTTAATTGCTGGTTTGATCAGATGCCTAGAATATGAGTTGTTGATAAAATGACACATCGGATTTTCACAGGCAGAATTCTTTCCCATGGATTCTCTCTTCTCAGTACAAGTGGTTATTCCTGGCTTTCAGAGTCTATGACTTACAAAACTGCATATTGCTCATTTAAATATTGCTTTATAGAAACCACATAATACGATATCTGAAGCCCTAACATTTTCTTGAATAAGTTTTGGTATGAAAGTCCTAGGCTTTAATTGAAACTGATACAAACTTTTAGTGCCTCATTAGGTACTTCTCATTTAATTAGCTTTATCTATGTTAGTTTTCTCTAATTCTCAATGGCAAACCACTAGATGGTAATAAAATATCAGTGGGAGATGAAGTTATTTGACAGATATCTTAAGAAGTGCAGAGTTATTATACAACTCTAATGAAATTATGTTAGCACTTTTAGTTTTCTTCTTGAGAACTATTTTTCTCCTCTCTGTTGGTTTCTGTAAGACAGGGTCTTGTTATGTAGCTCAGGCTGGTCTTCACATCCCAGTCCTTTGGGCTCAGCTATTAGAGTGCTGGAATTTCAGGGCATGGTACCATACCTCTCTGGAATGAGCCATTTAATGAATTATTAGCCTCTGGGAGAACATGATAAGGTCATTCAACATGGGCACTGGTACAATCTACCTCATGTAGCTAACCAGGGTGTACTACCCCATTTGAGGATATGTGCAATAATGGTTAAACTGGAAAACATGGGCTTTCCAGGAGACAGGATCCCTGGAAACCTTCCTTAGAAAATGTGTAAGTAAATAAGGAGCCATGATATTGTTCTTAAGAAATTTATTCAATATTTTGAAACCTAGACTTTGACTATGTGCAGTTAAAGTGATTAATTTCATTATGTAATACATGTAGAATAACATTAAAGCTACAGATAGTAATACCCCAGAAGTGAGATGACACAATCAGAAAGGCCCAGACTAACTTGGTGGCCTGGTCTCAGCCCTCAAGTTTTGCAATAACCACACTGCCACACATAGTGTTGGAAACTTTTTCTTTTCTTTCAGTAAATGAAACCACAGAATCAGTCATTGGAATAAAAACTTTCTAATCTTCTTTGTTAAATTTTTGACTGATTTTTCACCCCTCATCTCTGTTCTTGTAGGAGAAACTAGTCAAGGAGAACCTGGCATGATGTGAGCTAATTTCTGCTTCTACATGAAATTCTAATCTAGATAGCTTATTACCTAATGAGATAGAACACTATTCTCCCTGTCAGGATCAGATTTCTGATAAATAAGTTCCAGAAATATCCTCTACTTCACCTGTGCATCCATGTGATTATGACTTTACTTGAGGCAGGGTGTTCTTACAGGAGGGGAGGTGAGTGATAGGGGTGGCTCCATGCTTACTAGTTGGGTTTCACTTAACTGGGGATTGTTGAAGTTTGGTCTGCTGCTACATATTCTAATGCTAATTGTGGGCCTCCAAGACCTAGTTGCACCAGATAGTCCACATGTAGACCCAAGTGACATGTGACTTGCCCTCAAGTTATTTCTGATTTGTGAATGCCTTCATCCTATAGCTGCAGAGAATTGAGTTAGGTGTGGTTTGGTTCCTGGCCTTGGGGTTGCAGGAGACCACCAAGAGGGAGAAGAAGGTAGAAGGAGGAGGAAAGACACCATGGGCTATAAGTCAAGAAAGCATGGCCCTGAGGGTTGGCCAATAGGATTTAAGAGCAGCCTAGATGAAACATTGCAAGCAATAACTCAGGGTTATTGATAAGAAATAGATATTAATAGCATAGAGGATAGATATATGCTGAGCATTTGTGCTGATAAAGGCTTATTATAAATATAAAGTTTGTGTGTGTGTCTTTTATCTTGGAATTAAATGGTCAAAGGCAGGGTAGAAACCCTCGATTGAGGTTAAAGTTTTCTATAACAAGAGATTGGGATAAATTAAGGTGTGAGGGCTTTTCATTATGAACATGTGAAAAGATGGTTAGGTGCACCTGACAGCTTAGAGATGATCATGTTTTCTCTTTCTCAGAATCAATGGGTTCAAATAAAGTAAGGCGTGGGGTGCCACAGTGAGGCTCAGGTACACTTTCTCTCTGCTTTAAATGCTAATATGTGATGGGTGACAATGGCTGTACAGGAGAAATTTGTCACTTTAAAATCAGCTTGACACCTGGAGAGAAAAATCTTTTTTTTTCCATTAATTTATATGTATTCATTTTACATCCTGAGCACCCTCCTCCTTACCAGTACCCTCCTCTTAGAGTCCCTCCCTGCAATTCCCCTAGGAACATCTTTCTGAATGAGAAGTGACACATAATGAGAAGTATTTGAATCCAAATGTTCCGGCAACTACTCTCTTTGTTTTCTGTAATGGATCTTCAGTCTCTCAGTCTTGCCATCTGAACTGATTACAGCAAAATCCACAAGGAGATGTTTTTCCTGATAACCCTTGCTTGATCACCAAGCCCTGACCAATGAGATGAGAGGAGCGGTGTTATGCATACATTCTTGTTATTTCCATAAAAAGAAAGCTGATTTTCCCCCATCTGTCTCTTCCTCTCTATTTGCCTCTAAGACAGAAATCATGAGGAAACACTAGAACCAGCCTGGCAGGCCTCAACGGCTTTATTTGCTTTATTGTGAGTGAAAATTTAAATTTTATGTGGTTGAACTCCCAGTTTTTGAAGATATTTTCCTTGATGATTCAGTTTTACCCAAAGCAACGTTAACAAAGTTCATGTTTGTGAAGAAGCTATGAGGTTAGCTTGATTAGAAGGGCTAATTTCCTGAATTGAATCTTTAGGGTCATTGAATTTTATCTTATGTTTACCTAGAGACAGCATGGTATACAAATATATCATACCATCAGTACAAGTGGTGAAATTAGAATATTCTAGCCATTAATGTTCCTACTAATTAATAAGGCAAAGAAGTAATACAGGCTCCATAGTATAAACATATTTAAACCAACAGACATGGGAAGGAATGAACTTTGCTTTGTATTGCCCAGGCCTTACTGCACGTTGAGGGAAAGCTGGAAATGGAGAGCTGTTAAGGCCAAGAGCAGAGGGCAACCTTTTCCCATTCCTTATCATTTTGTGCCTTGTGTCTATCTCTCTCCTGTGAGTAGCACCCAGATAGTACATTGCTCCATTCCCTCCTGTTAATTCTCCTGTGGTGCCTCATGGAGAGTGCTTAAGACAAGCTGACCTTAGATATCCTGCCATTGCGTCAAGCTGAATATATCACAGAACATCCTCTTCTAATAGCAGCTACCTACTTTCGCTATTGTTTGCTGGTCTGTGGCACATACTTTTTATTTCAGTATCTTTGAGATTATACTTGACTTTTTGTTCATTTTTTTCTTTTCTTTTTAAAATTAATTTTCAGATTTCAGCCACTGCTCTCTGTGTGTCTACTATCTTAGCCCCAAACTGCAATATATCATGACTTAGACATCCATGATCTCTTAATTGGTCTAAAGTATTCTTGGCCATACATGAATTATATGATGTCAAGATTAAACGAATTGATCTAAAAACTGCTTTTAGCGTGTTATTTCCTCTCTCTCCTTCTCTCCATATATGTATGTATATATGTATATATCATATACATATCACACACACAAACACATACACATACACACACACACACACACACATCCTACTTGCTTGTCTGTATCTCAAATTTGTCATCCTCACTCAATCTTTTACAATATGATCTTAATAAACTGTGATCCAGTGTAATAATTCATAAGAGTTTGGTGCCTCACAGACATGATGTCAAATTCTAGGTCAACAATTAATATATATATATATATATATATATATATATATATATACACACACACACACATACACACACACATACACACACACATACACACACACACACATACACACACACATATATACACAGTGTATGGCCATTTAAAATCTCCATTTATTGTTTTTCAAATGATATTAATGCCTCTTGCTTGTAAAGTGGAATAATATCTGTAAGCTATGCACAATAGACATGCATTGCATGTATTCATGATTATTTCTCAGCCCACACTCTCTCTGTTCCTATCCTTGCCTTTGGTCCCTCGGGCTCTGGGCAGTGCCCTTTCTGTACTTTTCTAGTGACTCACAAATAACTTACTTTTCAATTCCCCATTGCACCTATACTTTCTTTCCAGTCTTCTCTAAATTCTTATTGTGTCCATAATTGCTTGATATGCTTTCTTTAGTTGTCTTTAGCGACATTACAATTGAAACATTTGATGGGGAGAAATTTGCCTTGCATTTCTTTCATATTTTCTCCAACATCTGGGTCGTTTTAGTTACATGTCACTCAGCACCCACTAAAATAGATGGAATTTTAAATATTATAAAATGGCCTTCAAGTGCCCTATTTTTGAGAAAAATCCTGGAACACGTGTCCTCAAGTACCCTTGACATGTTTCTGTCCACACTCCATCTCTTCCTTACATCATTTCCCACACAGCAGGACAAAACCTGCTGAGGACTCATGACATTGTGAGGAACAGCTGAAACAAGGATGGTGGATGAGTGCTCAAAGGTCAAGCAGGCAAAAAGGAGAAGGAAAGATGCAGAGGTAAAAGAGAGGTGTCTGCAGCAAATACCAGGCCCTGTGCTCAATCTTTGAGATCTGTGCCAAATTCCAGTAAAAAGCCCAAAATATAGATACTGTAGTACATTAACAAACATTTAAAAGTGTTCTTTGTTTTTCCCATTAATTTATTTATTTATTCACTTTACATCCCAGTCACTGTGTCACTTCTCTGCTCCTCCTAGTGTCCCCATCACACAGTTACTCGATCCTCCTCTCTGCCTTCCCCTCTGAGGGTGTGGAGGTCCCCCCTGAGTATCCTCCTACCCTGGCACATGAAGTCTCTGCAGGATTAGGCATATCCTCTCCCATGGAGGCCAAACAAGGCGGTCCAGTTATGGGAATGGGATCCACAGACAGGTAATAACTGTAGGGACAGCCCCTGCTCCAGTTGTTGGGGGGACCTACATGAAGATAGGGCAATGTGCAAGGGGCCTCAAACCAGCCCTTGTATGTTCTTTAGTTGGTGGTTCAGTCTCTGAGAGCCCCCAACGGTCAGGTTAGTTAACTCTGTTGATCTTCTTGTAAAGTTCATATTCCCTTGGAGCCCTCTGTCCTTTCCCAACTCTTTAATTCGACTCCTTGAGTTATGTCCAGACTATGGGTCTCTGTATTTGTTTCACTTAGACAACAGTTACAATTCTTGTTAACTCTGACGACTTTCTACAATAAATTTTGAACACGTATCTCCTCAACTCTTCCCACCAACTCCTCCCAGATCAACCTGTTTCTCCCACTGATTCCAACTTAACAAACTTTAATAAGTAAAATTTGCTACATATTTAAACAGTTCATTAAATGTCAAGGTTTATACTATGAATGAGTACTCACTTAGCTGCTGTTGACCGAGATTCACAGCGATCCTGGACACCCCAGAGAATTTGTTCTTGTACTGAGGTTCTCTGCACACTCTACAGCTCCCATGAGCACTATAGACCTATGGCAGAATTAGATAATTTTCCAGGCTTCCTTACAGTAAGGCTATGAGCTCTCCAGTTAGATTCAGTATTACAGAGTTCCCAACACCTTAAGATCCATGTGTTGAAGTTCCAAATCTCCCTTGTTACTGTATTTGAAGTAGGAAGGTAAGTGATGTAAGGAGATCATAAGGGTGGATCACTGATCCAATCCATTCATGTCTATATGAGGCTTTGGGATGTCCTCCTTCTCTCCTCCCCTCCTCTTTTGTTCCTCCCTGCTTCATGAGGAGACAGCAAGGCAACTGTCTATCTGCCAACCAGCAAGCAAGAAGATTTCCAGGGAGAGAAAGGTGAAACATTAATTTTTGATCTCTAGCTCTATGAGAAAGTATATTTCAGTGATTTAAACCATCTACCTTAAAGTATCTGGGGTGGGAGCTTGTGCAGACTAAACTGGAAACGGTTTCTTCTTCCTTCCTTCCTTCCTTCCTTCCTTCCTTCCTTCCTTCCTTCCTTCCTTCCTTCCTTCCTTCCTTCCTTCCCTCCCTCCCTCCCTACTCCCTTCTTTCTTTCTTTCTTTCTTTCTTTCTTTCTTTCTTTCTTTCTTTCTTTCTTTCTTTCTTTCTTTCTTTCTTTCTTTCTTTCTTCATTTCTTCCTTGATCTATCTTTCTTTCTTCCTTGATCTATCTCTTTCTTTCTTTCTTTCTTTCTTTCTTTCTTTCTTTCTTTCTTTCTTTCTTTCTTTCTTTCTTTCTTTCTTTCTTTGTTTCTTTCCTTCCTTCCTTCCTTCCTTCCTTCCTTCCTTCCTTCCTTCCTTCCTTCCTTCCTTCCTTCCTTCCTTCCTTCTTTTCATTTTTCCTCTCTCTTGGCGACAGGATCCAAGCTAGCTTGGAACTCCCTAGCTATACCAGGCTGACCTCAAACTCAGAAATGTATATGGCCTTACCCCCTGAGTTCTGGGATTAAAGGAATATGCCATCATTCTCACCAGGACAATTTTCCAAGTGTCTTTTCTTTTGTAGCTCCTGATGACTTCCAAGGATTATAGCCCTGACTTTATTTCTCTGGGATATTGTCTATATTTTACTTTATTTATTACTCATTATCCTGTTGTCTCTTTGATACTTTTTAAAACCAAGAACTACTATTTTTACTTTGTTTATTTTACACTGGAAGTTTAATGTAAGTTACTTGAATTATAGTTATTAGAAAGAAGTAAATGCAAAATCTGAAGTTCAGAACAACATGCCCATCCAGAAAAAAACCACACATGAATTCAATCTGACAACCTTCTTCTTCTTGTTCTTCTTCTTGTTTGTCTTGTTCTTGTTCTTCATGTTCTCCTCCTCCTCCTCCTCCTTCTTCTATTCCTCATCTTCTTCCTCTTTTTCTTGTCTTCCTCTCCACCCCACCCTGTCTCTCTTTTCCTTTTTGATAGACTAGTATGGATTTAATATAGTTTAAGAGGTATAATGTTGAGCGATAAATGAAGGAACTCATTGCTTTCTGACTTATTTGCCTGTCACCCTTGTTTATCCTTGGTTCACAACATTCTCTGTCCTAGCAACATCAATTAGTATTGATATAAAAGAAAGAAGATTAATAAGGACTGTTGCTATTGCACACTTTATACAAGATGCATTAAGGAAGAGTTAAAAAAAATCATGAACACAGGTGACAAAATTATAGAATAAATCTCTAAAGGAGCATTTAACCAAGGTGATTTCATTAATCCTCACAACATGATCTTGGTGTCTCTCTTTCATAATGGTTGCAATTTACCAGTGGGAAGTAAATAACTTCACTAACATCTTCATTTTGAAAACCCTAGTCTTTGGCTCCCCTGTCTGTGGGCACATGTCTGGGCCACCTCTTCATGTTGAAAGTTTTGTGAATTATGTAAGTTATGCAGTACGCCAGCTGGCTGTGGCTTCCATAACAAAAGGTCACTGACTGGGTGGCTGAAAATACAGAAAGTTATGTCCTTACATTTCTGAAGGATTGAAGTCCAATGTCAAGGAACTGGCCCTTTGGTTGCTTCTTGGATCTTGCTCTGTAATGAGTAGATGTTCATATTCAAAACTGTATCTGCTTTGTTTGTCCCTGTGTCTTTGTGATTTGTGTTCAATAACCTATTCTATTGGTTTAGGACCTACTATAATATCCCAATAGTAACTTAATCACCTCTTTCAAGGTCAAGTTTTGAGATTACAGAGATTAGGCTTTTGTCATAGAAATTTTTAATGAAACACAATTCACCTTGGAACACTTAGTGTGACATTTAGAAGTCAGGTTATGTTATCACTCTGAGGGATGGTAACCAAGGATGGTTGGTGTAAAGGTGGTGTTTAAATAGGCAGTGTTAGGATGGTGCTTAAGAGTCTGCAACAAAAAGTTCTCAATAGTCTTATGAAATGTGTGTGTGTGTTATGAAATATACAATTCATAACAGTCTATGTGATAAATATATGAAATGTATGTTTATATGAGTGTAATTTAAATGTATATGTAGAAACTTATTCATAAAAGCAGACCCATAGCACACCATTATCATTTGTTAAATATAGGCAATGGTGTTAAAAAACCTTCTTCATTTTTATGGACAACTATCCCAATTGTGCATGGTCAGTTACAGTATTACGTACGTAACTGACCTGCACACTGAGTTCTGTACTTGTGTGTAACTGTGCTGTGAAATTTAAAAATGAGACATTTTAATAATATTACCATAGGAAGAACCCAATAAAAAATGACAGAGGACAGTTTTAGATTTCTAAAAAGGGTTAATGAAAGCATTTATCATATATCTTCTTGTGTTAAACTTTCCTTATGTGCCTCATTAGTATTTCCAAGTCATTATCTACTATCCAGTCAGTAATAATGCCTGCCAGAGTTGGACCTTTATCTCTGACTTTGTTGCCCTTTTGGCATGAAAGACCTATATGCAGAACATGTAGAAATACAAATCTTATATGAACTTTTACCCCATTCTAGTAATTGCAGAGTGAGTGTTTCATTAAGAATGCTAGAGAAGATCATTTTTGTAATTTTAATTGAAGGATTCCTGATAGGATGATACATTTAAACATTTATTTCCCAAATGTTCTTGTTTGTTTGTTCTTTGAGGGATTACAGAGCTTTCAGGAGGTATGTGGTCTCCTTGAAAAAAATAGCCATTGGTGTGTGTTGTTAAAACCTGGCATACCTCCCTCAGGATGACCTCAGCTTCTTCACCACTGACCCAGCTGCTTCATGATTCTACTACCTCACTCCTGCCTTCTCTACCATGATAGCCCATAAGCTCTTATGCCGAGATCAAAATAAACCCTTCTGGTCTTACATTACTTCTTTCAAGTGATAAGAAAATACCAAAACAACCCATCAAGGCAAGATGTCCACATCATCATACATATGAAGCAGGAAGAATAACTAGGAGACTAGGAGAAGGCAATGGTGACAGCCTCTAAGAGGTAAATATAATGGGAATCCCTCTGGAATAGTATAAAGTATGATAGCCAAACATCTTTTACAACCAGAGTAAAAAAAAAATCATGATTCCTAGGGTTGGCAGGGATCATGACCTGTGCCACAGTAAGGCCTCCGGCACTCTGAAGAGTAAACAAGAGCTCAGAGTGACTCATGGCTTTGCTGTCATGTCGAAAGTTAATATTCTCTTTTGTTTCCACTGTCAAGATTTAGGGATATCTGTGTCATCACAGGACATTTCAAGTTCAAATAAAGAGCCTTCCAATGGCTACACCCAGGGAAAGGACAGTGCCGTGTTATGACAAAGCTTTTGAAGTAATCTGAAATCACTGCCTGTCTGAACATTAGTGAGAGTGGCAGGTGAGCATGGATACATAACATACAAAAGGAACTGGGGATATGCAGGTACCAAATAGCTTGTTTTAAAGTGTGAACCAATGGAGTGCTGCTTTAGATGTGAGTCCAGAGGACTTTCTAAGCTTGAAGCTTTCGCTTGCTTTTGATGCTGTAGTGTTTCAGCAGACAGCAATCAGGGATGGAGTTTTGCAATCCATGTGTGAGAGCTAAGCATGATTGTCAATCTGACTGTAGCTGGAATCACTTAAAACATAAGGCATTTGGATGATTCGGGGAGGGATTTTTTTGATCAGGGTTATTTGAAGAGGAAGATTCACCTCATTATGGATTGTACCTTCTGGATATGGAGGACAGAATCTTGCTATTTGCCTGCTTGCCCTCACTCTTGCTGGCATATATGTCTATCCTATTATAGCACTCCTTCACTGTTATTATAAGTAATTTCTTTGAGATTCCAATGTGGACTGAAGACTTACCGTCATCTAGACATGCTTTTGGCTTTCAGTGTCATGTTGGAACTGCAGAGACAACCAGCCCCATGGACTGAACAACTACAAAATTCTAAGCCTTTCCATTGTGAATCAATGATTATTGACTACTTGGACCACATCCGAAAAGCCATATAAAGGCTTAAATTCTTCTTAGTATTTGAAGAGATACCAGAGAATAAAATTGCTGACAGTAGGGTCATTGCAGTGACAGAATCTAGGTCATGCCTTTCTCTGTTGAGCTGGCACTTGCCTTCCAAGAAGGATGATCTTAGGTTTGTTAATCATTCCAGAACATTCACATTAAAGAACTTTAACAAAAAATCATTGATTCCTTTTTCTGATAAAAAATGTTGTTATCCCCAACTGTACATTTTATAGTTTATCTCTTAAGTTAGTTTCCTTAGCACTAGATATTTTTTTCTCATACATTTAACCAATCGTAGATGTGATAAGGCCATTCTCCCTTTAGATAACTAAACCAAAAGATAATATTATCATTCTACTTATGAAGGATACATGATTGTCCCATCTAAAGCTATATTAGACAGCAATTATTTTGTTATTTTATCATTTTTTAGGAAAATTTAAAGAAAACTCCCATTTTCAATATTATTTTCTTAAATGTATTATTTTTTTCTGGAATGGAGGAAGAAAAGGAAAACTAACAATTCTGTCCTCTGACCTGACAGCTTGGATTATAATTTTAAAACTTGTTTCCCACCCTTGAGTCCCAACACAGTGAAATTCTTTTTAAACAATTCAGTGTCTTAAGTTCTAAATCTATTTATATTTATTTTTAAACATGTGTATGCATGTATGTGTGGGTATCTGAAGAAGCCAAAAACCAGCATTGGAGCCCTGAAAGTTGGTCTTAAAAATGGTGGCATACAGCATGCCATGGCTGCTGGAAGTTAAGCTCTGTAAGAGAATCAAGGGAGATAAGCCTCTTGGCCATTTTTCCCAGCCAAGTTTTGTATAGATTATCTAAGACAAAGTTTGGCTTTAGATATTACAATCTATTAAAGTTTGTAAGCCCAGTCTGGTGTGTGGATGGTTTGTACACAAATAAGGAATCAGAAATGGTGTTTACATTTTAAAATTTAAGAAAAACAACAAACAAACGAAAAGGAAAGAAATGGCTACTGAGATTGTTTATGTTGCACCAACTCTAAAATATTTACCATTGGATTGTGACCAGCAGTAGATAATGAATCCCAGAACTAAAGGATTCTGCAACAGATTATCTTTGAATTCCCTTCTTAATGCTGTTTTCTCTCTGTTCTCACCTATGGAGTTTGCTGTTGTTTATTTGTAAAGTGTCTTCATGAAGCATGGCTTTGCTTGGGTTAACAAACCAACAAACATGATACCAATCATCTATAGGAAAAGCTTCATCGTTTGCCTCTGTTTCAGAACAATAATAACAGCAGCATTTCACATCTAACCTCTAACCTTTATGCTAGGTAGAAGTCACCTGCCCTGATTTTAAATTGAACCTCATTCCTTGGTACTGTAATTAATCTATAATATAGACTAAATTCAAACATAACCCCCATTGGTGAGGGTAACGGAAAACATGTAGACTGAGGTGTTGACGTGGCTAATCCTAAAAGCTAAGAAATCACGTTGGGAAGAAATTCTTTCACAGTAAGAAGGATGGCATGATTGGGACAGAAGTTGAGGAATTAGGCCATTGGAGCAAAAGCCCTTGGCTTTTACAATGATGGTAAAGCAATCAAGCCATGGCAATGGATAGTAGAGATCTGTTCTGTGTTGGCTTTTCGCTTGTGTAAAAATGGGCACATGAAAATCACCCTTCTCCTGCCCTGCCCTCCCACCCATGTGGTCAGCAGTTATTTTCCCCTTACATGGGCTCCTGCTAACATTCTGGCACAAAATAATTTACCTTTGTTTGTGCCATTTCAGGCAGGGAAATTGCTCCATTAACTGAAGAAAAGAAAACAGTACAGCCCAAAGGTAAGGCAATAACTAATGAGAATGGGATGCGGAGCAAGACCATTTAGAAACAAAGTAGGTCAGGTTAAGGTTGTCATCTGTTACCAGACCTCTGCAGGTATAGATGGCTTTAACTCGAAACTCTGGTATTGTCCTTTCTCACTAAAAAAAAAAAAAAAAAAACAACCAACCAACCAAACAAACAAACAAAAAACCGAAACAATAGCACAACAATAAAACCCTTTAAAATAAAATCAAATAAACAACCACTCCCTCCAAAAAATCCTAAGAATATTTTAGGTATCTATTTATCCATTACTTTTTATTTATGAACTAGTTTCATTCTAGTCCATTCCATTTACAGTCTTGTTTATGGATCAATTACATTTCATTTCACAACAATCAATGTAGAAAATAGAGAAACAAAGGACTCAGGCAGTAGTCTTCACATAAGCATGCAGATTGGACAGGTTCCTTAAAAATCCCTGAGGAGTTTGTGGGAAAACACAGTTAACCACAAAGCCATTCCTGGAATATTTCCGCTTGTCTGGCTCTGGATGATTCTTGGTTGTCACATGGCCTTGGAGAAATGCATGGCCGTGTTTCCTTGATCAGGGGCCACTTCCCATGGTGCCGGACACAGCTCTCCAGCTGACCTCTGAGGAATGGTGACACTAACTTCCTGACTCCTAGCTAGCAATATCTTTGATCAGTCTTTTAAAGAAGCAAATCTCAGGGAATAGACACTCAGGCAAAGAAGGGAAGGAGAAGGTTTTTAACAAAATAAAAAGGGGAAGCAGATTCTGATTTGCCCCATTTATTCTGGATCAGCTTTTGAATACAGAAAGGTATTGTCCCAGAATGCATGTTTAGCAAATCATCTATTCATGCTGGATCAGTGAAAGGGGGCCAATTCTGTCTCCAGGTAACATTTACAGAATGAAACAGAACCAAATTCAAGTATTTTAAAAACTAACTCTCTCTCTCTCTCTCTCTCTCTCTCTCTCTCTCTCTCTCTCACGCGCGCGTGCACACACACACACACACACACACACACACACACCCTCGAGTGCACATGTATTGAATACTTTGTGTCCAAGATGAGTGGTCACCTCATCCAATCCAAACCATGGAAAATCTTCAGAAGGTGGCCAAAGTGGTAGACCTTCCGGATTGGAATTTCAGGTGATATATTCCTACCTAATTGCATACTCAGTTGTTTAACAAACACAGTCTTACAAATATGCTAACAAACTCAATTGGCCTGGGAAGCTTTGCTTCTTTAGTCATCATGTTGTGTCAATCTTGTTATAAAAGGAAAACTCAAGAACAAGTGGGTGTCAGTGATACCAGAACATGATGTAATACTCAAGGAGGCCTCCAAATAAGGTTGCTTGGGACAGTCATTCAGGATTAAGTTGTTTGAAGCAAATAGTTGGTATGCTTTGATTCTTCCTAAGATCCAAAAAATATCTAAATATATAAATAAAATAAACAAACATTATGAAGGAATGTCAACATGAATGCATGAATGTATTTACCTGAGTTCTTAGGCTCTGTCCATCAGAGGACAGTCTGTTCTCTGACATGTGTGTGCCTGCCTTTGGAATCCACAACACATTCCAGGAAAATGATATCCTAACTGGCTTGGCTGTTTACTCTGATGAGAGATTACTTGAACCTCATTTCTGTCCTCTTCAGTTTGTTTATGTTGAAGCAAAACATTCTCACACAGGAAAGGACTCCATAATCTTTCTCAGTGGTGGAAAGCTTCTCTTTCCAGGGTCAGCAATTTTGTGTCTGTAAAGTTAATTAACAGGAGATTGGAGACCAGTCCTTCAGGCTTCATGTCTACATCCATGATCTTTGGCAAGGACAGAACACTACCTCAGACAAGGGATGAGATGTGCCAGTAATGGAAGCCTAACTATAATGGTGTTTTCAGCTTGCTTTCTTGTGATACCATAGAAGTTCTTATCACAATCATGTTTGAGGATCTAAGAGAATCCTCTGTGGGAAAAAAGTAGAATAGTTTAGAATTAAAATCTTCACCCAGTTGCTGGGACATCTTACCTTTCCTCCACCATCCTTGCTGTGATGGAAAACCTTTCACATCAGAAGAGATCAGTGGCAATCATTAGGTAAGGTGGATCAGTTATCGTAGTTTGTAAACTTCAACCATTCAGAAACATTATTTTAGATTGGCAGCCTGCTTCACTCAAAGCAAGAGCTAACTGGTTGACACAGTTTCAGTCTACTATAAGAGTAATGTTTCATAGGATTGGCTTTTGCTAAATGAACACTTACCTCCACTGTGGTAGTCACTAAACACTTTTTGTGGCCATGGAGCACTGACACTGTAGTTTTGCTGAACCATGATGTGTTATAAAGTGTATGCTGCATGTGGGACTTTAAAGACAGTTGAAACAATATTTGTACATAAGTGGTTAAACTATAAATGTTAAGAAACTTTATTTCACTCTTATCTTTTTACTTTGCTAAACATGAGTGAATTTTAATCAGCAATAAGTCTAAATTCTATATCAAAATTCCTTCTTCTTCCTCTCCCTCTCCTCCCTCTCCCTCTCTCTCCCCCCTCCCCCTCTTCCTCCTCCTCCTTCTCTTCTTCTTCTTCTTCTTCTTCTTCTTCTTCTTCTTCTTCTTCTTCTTCTTCTTCTTCTTCTTCTTCTTCTTCTTCTTCTTCTTCATTGTGTTCTCTGGATGCTTGGGAAGTAACACTATGAAGAGACATTAGGCTATGTGTTGTGCTTTTATACAACCTTTAAAATACTCTAAAATACCATTAATCTCTACAAGCCTCTGTGAGGAGACTAAGAAATGCCTCTTCCAAGGTTCCCAAGGAAAAGGACATCAACAGATTATCATCTTGATTGTGATGAGCTAAAGAACATTTGGTGTTAATGCTTTACTGGGCAAAGTGTTCAGGCTCATTTGTTATCCTTCCTCAGTGTTTACTTACAAAATAGAACTTGAGATAGGATGAAGGAGCATTACAGGCTACAGTTTTAAACAGTTAGTACCTATCTTGGAATGAACTCAGTAAAGGGTCTCAAGGCCCACAAAGAACTGTCCATGCTGCAGGCACACTAGCACACCCAGGATCTTGAGATCACTGGTGAGTGGAATGCAAAAACCTGGAGGGTCTTGTGCCAGCAGGAACAACAAGGGACTGGGGTTCCTTTTGTTGGGCGCTAGCCCCACATCTATTTGGGCACAAACTTGGTGAGCCCTAACACACACAGGATCTTGGGATCACAGAGACCAGTCTACGTAGGAGAGCACATGGGTGGCAGAAGCAACAGAGCTTCTTGTACAGAGTACTTTTGGGCCTTCATTTTCTGTCAAGTGACTGAGCTGAGACACAGACCCCTGGGTACCTTCCCAGCCAGATGAGAGTCAGCCTTCAAGAAGGCCTCTGACCCCCGGGACTCAGAAGGTGGATCTGAGCTCCATACTTTTGTGCACCTTCCCTGCCAGAGGAGAGCTTGCCTGCAGAGAGTGGGTCTCACTGGGTCTCAGGAGAGAGTTGGACTCCCAGGAGTGCTAACAGAAAAGAATCAAAGGAGGAATAAGCTCCAGCCAGAGACTGCTAGAACATCTAACACCAGTGATTACCAGATGGCAAAAGGCAAATATAAGAATCTTACTAACAGAAACCAAGACCACTCCTCACCATCAGAACCAAGTACGCCCACCACAGCCAGTCCTGGATACACCAACACACCCAAAAAGCGAGATTCAGATTTAAAATCATATCTCATGATGCTGGTAGAGGATTTTAAGAAGGGCATTGATAACTCACTTAAAGAAATAGAGGGGAACACTGCTAAACAGGTAGAAGTCCTTAAAGGATTACAGGAAAACACTGCTAAACAGGAAGAAGTCCTTAAAGAGGAAACACAAAAATCCCTTAAAGAATTACAGGAAAAAAACAACCAAGCAGGTGATGGAAATAAACAAAATCATCCAAGATCTAAAAATGGAAGTTGAAACAATAAAGAAAACCCAAAGGGAAACAACTCTGGAGATAGAAACCCTAGGAAAGAAATCAGGAACCATAGATGCGAGCATCAGCAACAGAATACAAGAGATGGAAGAGAGAATCTCAGGTGCAGAAGATTCCATAGAAAACATTGACACAACAATAAAAAAAATGCAAAATGCAAAAAGATCCTAACTCAAAACATCCAGGAAATCCAGGACACAATGAAAAAACCAAACCTAAGGATAATAGGTATAGAAGAGAGCAAAAACTCCCAACATAAAGGAGCAGTAAATATCTTCAACAAAATTATAGAAGAAAACTTCCCTAACTTAAAGAAAGAGATGCCCATGAACATACAAGAAGCCTACAGAACTCCAAATAGACTGGACCAGAAAAGACATTCCTCCTGACACATAATAATCAGAACAACAAATGCACTAAATAAAGACAGAATATTAAAAGCAGTAAGGGAAAAAGGTTAAGTAACATATAAAGGCAGACCTACTAGAATTACACCAGATTTCTCACCACAGACTATAAAAGCCAGAAGAGCCTGGGCAGATGTTATGCAGACCCTAAGAGAACACAAATGCCAGCTCAGTCTACTATACCCAGCAAAACTCTCAATTACCATAGATGGAGAAACCAAGGTATTCCATGACAAAATCAAATTCACACAATATCTTTCTATGAATCCAGCCATTCAAGGGATGATAAAGGGAAAATTCCAACACAGGGAGGGAAATTATGCCTCAGAAAAAGCAAGAAAGTAATCCTTCAATAAACCTAAAAGAGACAGCCACAAGAAAAGAATCCCAAGTCTAACAATAAAAATAAAAGGAAGCAACAATTAATTTTCCTTAATATCTTTTAATATCAATGGATTCAATTCCCCAATAAAAAGACCTAGACTAATCGAATGGCTACATAAACAGGACCCAACATTTTACTGCAGACAGGAAATCCACCTCAGGGACAAAGACAGAAATTACCTCAGAGTAAAAGGCTGGAAAACAATTTTCCAAGTAAATAGTCTGAAGAAACAAGTTGGAGTAGCCATTCTAATATCAAATAAAATCTACTTCTTACCCAAAGTTATCAAAGAAGACAAGGAAGGGCACTTCATAGTCATCAGAGGTAAAATCTTCCAAGATGAACTCTCAGTTCTGTATATCTATGCTCCAAATTCAAGGGCAGCCACATTTATTAAGGAAACTTTAGTAAAGCTCAAAGCACACACTGCACCTCACATAATAATAGTGGGAGACTTCAACACCCCACTCTTATCAGTGGACAGGTCATGGAAACAGAAACTAAACAGAGACATATTGAAACTAACAGAAATTATGAAGCAAATGGATTTAACAGATATCTACAGAACATTTTATCCTAAAACAAAAGGATGAACCTTCCTCTCAGCACGTCATAGTACCTTTTCCAAAACTGACCAAATAATTGGTCATAAAACAGGCCTCAACAGATACAAAAATATTAAAATTATCCCATGCATCCTATCAGATCACCACAGACTAAGGCTGATCTTCAATAACAACATAAATAATAGAAAAAAAACATTCATGAGGAAACTGAACAACATTCTACCCAATGATTCCTTGGTCAAGGATGAAATAAAGAAAGAAATGAGAGTCTTTTTAGAGTTTAATAAAAATGAAGCCACAACATACCCAAACTTATGGGACACAATGAAGGCAGTCCTAAGAGGAAAACTCAAAGCCCTGAGTGCCTCCAAAAAGAAACTAGAGAGAGCATACACTAGCAGCCTGACAGCACACCCAGAATCTCTAGAACTAAAGGAAGCAAATTCACCTAAGAGGAGTACACAGCAGGAAATAATCAAACTTGGGGCTGAAATCAACCAAGTGGAAACAAAAAGAACTATTCAAAGAGTCAACCAAACCAGAAGTTGGTTCTTTGAAAAAATCAACAAGATAGATAAACCCTTAGCCAGACTAACTAGAGGGCACAGAGACAGTACCCTAATTAACAAAATCTTAGTTCCTCTGAAAGGTCAACAGTTCTATAGAATAATTGTAAACATACAAAAATATAGATAAATGAGGTTGTGTACATATATCAAGGCAAATACATGGAACAAAGCCTATTAAGTTGTAAATAAAGTAAAACCTCCTTAATTCAGACTTACTCAGACTAGAATTTCTGATCTTCCAAAGGTGTGGTGAAGCAC
Organism: Mus caroli; assembly: GCF_978045245.1. Classification (NCBI taxonomy): domain Eukaryota; kingdom Metazoa; phylum Chordata; class Mammalia; order Rodentia; family Muridae; genus Mus; species Mus caroli. The sequence goes on from NW_028227264.1 coordinate 35,732,161, forward strand.
AAGTTTGCTTTTACCATATCAATGGAAAAGACTTGCAGAACAAGTGAGTAGGGTACATGAAAATTATAAGGGAAGGGTTTAAACTTTGAGAAAGCACATCACTTCTCATGTCCTCATACTTGGCTAACACCCTATTGTACACAGATATCTAAGAAGATACTTACAAAGCATTTTCATATGTTGATCAAAGTAGACACTCAAAGAAACTCAAGTAGGGGGTCTCTTATTATTGAAATGTATTTTATTTTTTATACTTTAAAAAGAGAAGATGCATCTTTCAAAGTGTTCTACAGTTTAATTTTCTCACAAATAAATGCATGTCTTTGTGTAGATAATACAGATTAATAAACTATTAACATGTTAAAAAAAAAACAAAAACAAAATCAAAAATGAAAAAGGAGACATAACAGCAGAACCTGAAGAAATCCAAAACATCATCAGATCCTACTACAAAAGGCTATACTCAACAAAACTAGAAAACCTGGATGAAATGGACAACTTCCTAGACAGATACCAGATATCAAAGTTAAATCAGGATCAGATTAGCGATCTAAGCAGTCCCATTTCTCCTAAAGAAATAGAAGCAGTCATCAATAGTCTCCCAACCAAAAAAAAGCCCAGGACCAGATGGGTTTAGTGCAGAGTTCTATCAGACCTTCAAAGAAGACCTAATTCCAATTCTTCTCAAACTAGTCCACAAAATAGAAACAGAAGGTAATCTACCCAATTCATTCTATGAAGCCACAATTACCCTGATACCTAAACCACACAAATATCCAACAAAGAAAGAAAACTTCAGACCAATTTTCCTGATGCAAAAATACTCAATAAAATTCTCGCTAACTGAATCCAAGAACACATCAAAACGATCGTCCATCATGATCAAGTAGGCTTCATTCCTGGGATGCAGGGATGGTTTAATATACAGAAATCCATCAATGTAATCCACTATATAAACAAACTCAAAACTCAAAGATCATTCTATTAGATGCTAAGAAAGCATTTGACAAAATCCAACACCCATTCATGATAATAGTCTTGGAAAGACCAGGAATTCAAGGACCATACCTAAAAATAATAAAAGCAAGATATGACAAACCAGTAGCCAACATCAAAGTAAATGGAGAGAAACTTGAAGCAATCCCACTAAAATCGGAGTAGACAAGGCTGCCCATTTTCTCAGTACCTACTCAATATAGCACTTGAAGTCCCTGCCAGAGCAATTAGACAAAAAAAAAAAAAAAAAGAAAGAAAGAAAGAAAGAAAGAAAGAAAGAAAGAAAGAAAGAAAGAAAGAAAGAAAGAAAGGAAGGAGATCAAGGGGATACAAATCTGAAAGGAAGAAGTCAAAATACCACTATTTGTAGATTATATTGTAGTGTATATAAGTGACCCTAAAAATTCCACAAAGGAACTCCTAGACCTGATAAATAGCTTTGGTGCAGTAGCTGGATATAAAATTGAATTAAACAAATCAGTGGCCTTTCTTTACACAAAGGATACGAGGCTGAGAAAGAAATTAGGGAAACAACACCCTTCACAATAGTCACAAATAATATAAAATACCTTGGCGTGACTCTAACTAAGGAAGTTAAAGATCTGTATGATAAGAACTTCAAGCCGCTGAAGAAAGAAACCAAAGAATGATCTCCTATGTTCATGGATTGGCAGGATTAATATAGTAAAACTGTCTATCTTGCCAAAAGCAATCAATAGATTCAATGCAATCCCTATCAAAATTACAACTCAATTCTTCACAAAGTTAGAAAGGGCAATTTGCAAATTCCTCTGGAATAACAAAAAACCTAGGATAGCAAAAACTATTCTCAATAAAAAAAGAACCTCTGGGGGAATCACCATGCCTGATCTAAAGCTGTACTACAGAGGAATTGTGATAAAAACTGCATGGTACTGGTACAGCAACAGACAGGTAGATCAATGGAATAGAATTGAAGACCCAGAAATGAACCCATGCACCTATGATCACTGATCTTTGACAAGGGAGCTAAAACCATCCAGTAGAAAAAAGACAGCATTTTCAACAAATGGTGCTGGCACAACTGGCAGTTAACATGTAGAAGAATGTGAATTGATCCATTATTATCTCCTTGTACAAAGCTCAAGTCTAAGTGGTACTCTACATAAAACCAGAGACACTAAAACTTATAGAGGAGAATGAGGGGAAAAGTCTTGAAGATATAGGACAGAGGAAAAATTTCTTAACAGGACAGCAATGGCTTGTCCTGTAATATTGAGAATAGATAAATGGGACCTCATAAAATTACAAAGCTTCTGTAAGGCAAAAGACACTGTCAATAAGACTAAAAGGCCACCAACAGAATGGGAAAGATTTTTTTTTAAACAATCCTAAATCTGGTAGGGGACTAATATACAATATATACAAAGAACTCAAGAAGCTGAACTCCAGAAAATCAAATAACCCCATTAAAAAATGGGGTATAGAGCTAAACAAATAATTCTCAACTGAGGAACACAGAATGGATGAGAAACACCTGAAAAAATGTTCAACATCCTTAATCATCAGGGAAATGCAAATCAAAACAACCCTGAGATTCCACCTCACACCCTTCAGAATGGGTAAGATCAAAAATTTAGGTGACAGCAGATGCTTGCAAGGATGTGGAGAAAGAGGAACACTTCATTGCTGGTGGGATTGCAGTCTTGTACAACCACTCTGGAAATCAGTCTGGTGGTTCCTCGGAAAATTAGTCATAGTACTACTGGAAGACCGGGCAATACCTCTCCTGGGCATATACCCAGAAGATGCTCCAACATGTAATAATAAGGACACATGCTCCACTATGTTCATAGCGGCCTTATTTATAAGAGCCAGAATCTGGAAAGAATCCAGATGTCCTTCAACAGAGGAATGGATACAGAAAATGTGATACATTTACACAATGGAGTACTACTCAGCTATTAAAAACAATGAATTTGTGAAATTCTTAGGCAAATGGATGGACCTGGAGGACATCATCCTGAGTGAGGTAACTCAATCACAAAAGAACTCACATGATATGTACTCACTGATAGGCCCTTGGTCTTGCAGGATTATATGCTCAAGTACAGGGAAATGCCAGTGCCAGGAAGCAGGAGTGTTTGGGTTGGGGAGCAGGACGGGGTCGAGGGGAGGGAGTGTATAGGGGACTTTCAGGATAGCATTTGATATGTAAATGAAGAAAACATCAAGTAAAAAATTGAAAAAAAAAAAAAGAACAAAGAGCACCCAAGAGAGAAGATAGACTGAAAAAATGGTTTGCTAAAAGACTTGGAGTTTCAGGTTAAATTACTGTTGTCTTTGTGTTGGGCCATGTTGCAATAGAATTTAACTTAATTGTTGCAGTAACTATGGTATGGTCAGCACAAATGACAGGTCTGGGTTATTTGGAAGGGTTCTGTGAGGGTTGGGCAATTCAAAGATCCAAACACATAAGCAAAGTGTGTGAATTTTATTTTGTTACACACTTTAGAATATTTGGGGAGTAAGAATTCAGTATCTCCCAGAAGTCAGCATAGGCATAAAATCTTGACGCTGGTGGAAGTAGGTGGTGGTGTTATTATATGAATCCCACAAAACTAAATTTTGCTCAGTCAATGCTTATCCTCTGATCTACTTTATTATTGCTTGTGTAGTGGTTGCTTAAGGCTTATGTGTAGGTATTATCCTCCTGGCTCTAATAAGAGTTGACATAATTTGATTAAGGACAGGATGGGTTAAAATCAGATTCAAATAATAACTGTTGAAGTTTTTCAGTATAAAACACCAGCAAGAGGATTGGAGAGACAGCTCAGTCTGCAAAGTGTTTTTAATATGAGCATGAAGACCAGAGCACAGGCCCCAGTACCTCAGTAAGGAAGCATGGTGTGCTGTTCCTGTGCTTGTCATCCGATTGGTGAGGAGGCAGAGACAGATTCCTAGGACTCACTGGCCTGCCTATCTATCCTTATCAAGGTACCTCAGGTTTCATGGAGACACTAAAACCACAGCATACAGAGCTCCTTAGATGAACAATTAGGGCTCACTGTGACCTCATCCATAGGACCCCCCCCCCCCAAACACACACACTGTGAGCTTAGTTTCTTTATTTGCTTAATTGTGGAAGAAAGAGACTGAATGTTTAGCATTTGTGAATGCTCTTGAAACTCTCTTTCCCAAAGATCCCACAGCTACCAGAGGATTTAGTTCCATAGTAAAAAATTACCCTGCCTGTCTGTCTGTCTGTCTCTGTCTCTGTCTCTGTCTCTGTCTCTGTCTCTGTCTCTGTCTCTGTCTCTGTCTCTCTCTGTCTCTCTCTCTCTGTCTCTCTGTCTCTCTCTCTGTCTCTCTGTTTCTCTCTGTCTCTATCTCTCTGTCTTTCTATGTCTCTCTCTCTCTGTCTCTCTCTGTGTCTCTGTCTCTGTCTCTGTCTCTCTCTCTCTGTCTCTCTCTCTCTGTCTCTGTCTCTGTCTCTCTCTGTGTCTCTCTCTGTCTCTCTCTGTCTCTCTCTCTGTCTCTATCTCTCTGTCTCTATGACTCTCTCTCTCTGTCTCTCTCTGTGTCTCTGTCTCTGTCTCTGTCTCTGTCTCTGTCTCTGTCTCTCTCTCTCTCTCTCTCTCTCTCTCTCTCTCTCTCTCTCTCAGGGGAGGGTCTCTCTATGCAGCCCTGCCTATGCTGGTTGAGTAGACCAGAATAGCCTCAAACGCATAAAGAACTGCCTGCCTCTGACTCCCACGTGTGGGGATTAAAAACATGTGCCACCATGCCCCCACTCTCCTGTTTCTTTGTGTTTTTATTCACTTTGAGAGAAAGAAGCTAAAAAGTTTTAAAACAGAAAGTTTTCATTTGTAAGGACTACCTGCCAATACTACAATGATCTATGAAGTAAGCTTAAATTACAAAGCTTTTGTCTCACAACGATGGTAGAATAGTTACTTCATGATTCTGATCTGAGGGAGTCTTTATACCTATCCTATTCTCCAATCGGGGTTGAATTAACTACTTTCTTATTCTCTTGTTTTGATAATTGGTAAAATTAACAGTGTATGGACAAGTAGCCTGGGAGATAAACTTGCTCTGTAGGAACACAAAGAGGCTTTTGTTTTATTATTACTGGTCTGAAATAAAATCAGTGACTAATGTGTGATATAAATCTGACCATCAATAATATTTAGCATTCAGATTAAATCATACCTTCATTTCATTCCCTTTTTAAGAATATAAATCATGGGGGCTGGAGAGATGGCTCAGTGAGTAAGAGCACTGGACTGCTCTTCTGAAGGTCCGGAGTTCAAATCCCAGCAACCACATGGTGGCTCACAACCATCCGTAAGGAGATCTGACTCCCTCTTCTGGAGTGTCTGAAGACAGCGGCAGTGTACTTACATATAATAAATAAATAAATAAATCTTTAAAAAAAGAATATAAATTATACCTTCTTTCTACCTGGCTTTAGAAATGACTTGGGTTCTCTTAAAGGGTGGGCCTGTCTGTACCCCATTCCTGGAGATGAGACTAATCATAAAAGTATATTTGACAATTTAACACTTTTCCTTAGAGCTGAATTTATTGAGAAGATGAACATCTTCCTATTTTCCCCATGGAACCTCTGAACAAGCACAAATACTTCTGCAGCCCATAATTGCTAGTTTGTAACATTTAAAAAATGTGCATGGCTTTTTGTGGATTTCAAGCTATGAACCCTGCTCCCACTCCACAATGAATTCCCCTTTGCCCTCCAGACCTGGCAGTCTTATAAATACAACATAAATCCTCGTGCACTGTAATTATTGTGGTCAATTATGCTAAACCAAGCACATAGCTTTTCCTCAAACATGTTCATGAGGAAAAGGTTCCCTTGGTGACTCATGTTTAGAGCTGGACTAGAAGCTTGGGTCATGTGAGAGTATTGTTCACTTTTCTTCACCTTCCATATTTGAGATTGTTACTTCACAAACAGCAGAAACTAAGCTATCTCTTGGTTTCCTGAACTGGCATGAAATGAAGGACTACAGAGAGGGTGGGTATTTGTTCTGTCTTCATAATGAGCAGTGGTTCTTGACCAGATACCTGCCAAAGTCAAGTTCATTTGCTGTTGATGTGGGTTGCTTTATTAACATTTAACTAAATAACATCAAACACACCTATCATAATAAATAAAAATGTAATGACGTTTTAGCAAATTATACAGTAAGGTAAACACTACCGCACTCCAGTATTCTCTATTTTCTCTATTCCTCTGGGCATTCTCATTCCAGTTTCTGATGATTTTTCACCCTGTTCTTATTCTCAGTACAGTGATGTGTGTTTTTTTCTTAGATTTGCTTTGTTTGCTTTATAAAAATGACTCTATCTATCTATCTATCTATCTATCTATCTATCTATCTATCTATCTATCTATCTATCTATCTATCTATCTATCTATCCATGCATCCATCTATCTTATCTATCTATCTATCTATCTATCTATCTATCTATCTATCTATCTATCTATCTATCTATCTATCTATCTATCTATCTATCTATCCATGCATCCATCTATCTTATCTATCTATCTATCTATCTATCTATCTATCTATCTATCTATCTATCTATCTATCCATCTATCTAATCATTTCTGTCTGTCTGTCTGTCTATTAATCTGCTCTAAATTTTATTTTCTTTCACTTACTTTTTGTTAAATTTCTTATTAACACAAACATTTCTTCCTTGGGGCATTTGATTTCATTAGGTAGAATGATAATTTAAAATTTCTCAGGCTTTTTAATGCTAAATAAGTATATATATATACTGACCTTAAATTATTTTTGCCAAATTGCCTGGTAAAATGTAAGGCAGAAGGTAGTATTTTTCAACAACAACAGTATTCTCTTCCCTGCAAACATGCTCATGTCCTAATATCTGGAAACTAAAAATAGGTTAGGCTATATGGAAGGTTGTGACACTGGTCACCCATTGTTTCAATAAAATTTACAAACTCTCAAAAGTACCAAAGAGAGGCCCCAGAAGCTGCCAGAGCATTGCAGTGGGAGAACTCCAATGGCCATTGCTGGCTTTGAAAATAGAAGGAAAGGGATGAGAGCCAAGGAATTATAGGTGGTCTCTAAAAACTGAAAATGGCCAAAACCCCAGATTGTTTTTTCTGGACATTCCATAAGGAAAAACACACCTGCACACACATTGCTATTTTGGCCCCATGAGAATGTGTTGAACATAGAGAACTATGGGATGGTAACAGTATATTGCTGAGCCTATTAGCTTATAGGAGTGGTTCTTAACATTTTAAACACTGTGACCCTTTAATACAGTTCCATAGGTTGTGATGACCACCTCACCATAAAAATCATTTCCATTGCTACTTCATAAGTATAATTTTGCTACTGTTATGGACTGTAATGTAAATATCTGCATTTTCTGGTGATCTTATGCAACCTCTGTGAAAGGGCCGTTTCAACTCCCTACAGGTTGAGAACGACTGCCATAGAGGGAACTAGTGATGGCGGCATTAGGAAAGTAATGCCACCTCATCGTTTCCTTTCTGCATGCTCAGGTTGCACCTGTGATTGGTTTTTTAATTTTAATTTTCATTTCATTACTGCTGCTGATTAAAGCAATGGCATATTAGTTTGTGCTATGGAAAGCCATATGTTTTACATATTTCTCATACTCAACAGGGCACAGTGGCAGGGAGACAGTAGTAATGTAGAGAAAACTATAATTTGGGTTAAGTGATTTGCCAAAAGCCATGTATACACTTGAAACGGGGAAAGATAGATCATTTTAAAATTTATCAGAAAAGAAAAGAGCTTCAAGAATCACATTTAATAAATATTCAGTGTGCATTGTTAAATGATAGGCAATCATTTAAGCTGTTAATATATGGAAGAAGGAAAAGATGGAGTTTTCCTGTGGCATCTACATTCTAGTTAGCACTATTGTCTCTGCTAACAGCAGATGGGTCTCTAATCAATATTTTAAAACAGTTACACATTTGACTCACTTGAAATGTTGAATATAGTCATGGAAAAGATTTTAAGCCTTATAGATATGTGAGTGTTTATTTTTTTCCTTCATTGTTTTTGTAAAAGGTGTATGGGGGCTGGAATAAATGCATATATATATATATATATATATATATATATATATGTATGTATATATATATATACACATATATATATACATATATGTGTGTGTGTGTGTGGTTTTAATAGCTCACAACCTCAGCCTGACTTGTGGTAATATATGGGCTCTTACCAGTGAGATAAGTGATGGTCATGTTTGCAATGACACTTTTAATGTCAAAGTGAAAAAGGGAAATTGAAAAAGAAGAGAGAAAATGGTGGTAGAAAGAAACGTAGAGAAGGAAGAAAGACATGCTCATAGCACCTCTATGATCCTGAGGGTATAAACCTGATGAAAGTCCTCCAGCAACATGCGTAATACTTGGTTGATTTGCATTAAGGTCACTTAGTTGATGGGTTGGAAAGGTGACTTATTGAAAGAAATTTTCTCATTAACTTAATTTAGCTATCATCTGAGGTCATGGACCTTACTGACAAAAATTCACAGAATACCTTGGAGAAAACATAATTAAGTTATAAAAACAAAGCTTAAAAATTACTGACAAGCAGATGAACAGAGTGCAATGGAACCCCAGGAGGAATTATTTTCCCTACTGTAGAATCTGAGGAATCTTTGTGGAAAATGCAGCATTGAACAATAGAAGGTACATTCTGAAAAGAGCCAAGCCTGCTCTGAAAACAAGAATGTTTCAGTAGCTTGACATGGAGCATCTGGACATAGGAAGCTATGAACACATGTGGGGCTTGTGAGTAGGAGGGTCTTGAGTTGAAGGCTAACCTGGGACATAAAGCAAGATCTGCATGAAAAAAATGTATAATCAAACACAAGTGGAAACTTAGCAAGCTTCAGCCAGGGAGATACAATGACAGTGACAAGTCAAGGATGTCCAGTATCTTTAATGTCATTCAGTATACTGCTTGAAATTTTAGTTGTAGCAATAAATCAAGAGAAAAAAAATAAGATGAATGAGAATACTAAAGAAAAGTGCTTAAATCATGCCTATCGGCAGATGATATGACCCTGTGTTTAAAAGACCATATAGTTTTCATCAGAAGATTCTTAGACTCAATGCACAACTCCATCAGAGTAGCAGTTATTTAAGGTCAACATGCAAAACTAATTAGTGTTTCTATGCACTAATAATGAATATGTTAAGAAAGATTTCAAGAAAACAATCACACAGCAGCCTCAAAAAGAAAATGCAGAAATAAGTCTAAATAAGAATGAAAAATAACTCTATAATAAAAATTATAGTAAGTCAAGACTATAGAAGGTGAAAAGACAGTCCATTGTTCATGGATGAACAGGATTACTGTGTGTATGACTATACAAGGAAAGGCATTCTACAGGATGAATGTATATATTCATTCAATTCCCACCCACCTTCCAACAATATTCTTCACAAAACTAGACAAAATAATTCTAGCCAGTATGATGGTTCACATCCTTATTCCCAGTGTTTAGAATATAAAGGCAGGTAGATCTAGGCAAGTTCGAGATCAACCTGCTCTACAAAGGTGTCTTTCAGGACACCTAGGATTGTTACATAGTGAAACCCTGTCTCAAAAAAAAAAAAAAAAAAAAAAAAGAGAAAAATTAAACAAACAAACAAACAAAAATCCTAACATTCAAATGGATACAGAAAGACCAATATATAGCCAAAGCAATTTCAAAGAAAAAAAAATCAGTGATAGAGGTTGGACAGTATTCACTTCATATGTAATAACATAGAGCCATAGTACCAAAACCAGCATAGTATTGGCACAACAAAGGCATACATGCCACCACATAGAGAAGAAAACACAGAATTAAACCAGCCCCAGTACAATCGCCACCACTGCATTCTTAACAAAGGTAGCTAAAATATACATTGAAGAAAAGGCAGTCTACTCAAATAGTCTGGGAAACTGGATATCTACTGAGAAAAGAGTAGAACATGATCCTGGTCTCTTACCTGATACAAAGGTTAGCTCAAAAACTTTCTGAAAACCCAAGCATTTAAAACTGCCAGAGAAAAAAAACTGGAAAAACACAGTCAAAAATATGACTTCTCATAAGGGCTCCAAGATCTCAGGAAATAATAACAAGACTTCACTGATGAAATAGTGTCAAGCTGAAAGGTGCTTCACAGCAAAAGAAATAAGTACCAGAGGGTAAAGATAGCCTATAGAATAGAAGAAGATCTCTTTAGCTATTGACCTGATTGGGGAATTACTATCAAGGACATATGAGGACTTCAAACAATTGTATTTTGCAAAAAAAATGATCCAATCAATAAATGTACAAATGAATGTAGTAGACACTTTTCAAGAGATGAAATAAATAAATGAAAAGACTAATAAATAAATGAAATCTATTGCACATATTCAGCCTTCAGTGAACTAGGGATCAAAACTACAATGGAATTCTGTCCCAACCCATTCTGCCTGGCACCAAGAAAACAAGCAAACAAAAATTTATCAAAACAAATGCTGTTGAGAGAGTATTCAAAGGAATATATGAATTGTTGGTGGGATGTAAATTAGTATAGCCACATGGAAAACTAATTTAGAGGCATCTCAAGGAACTACAGAGAAAGCTAGTATCTGGTCCAGCTATACCATTCCTGAACATCTAACCCAAGCAATGAGCCAGCATACTCTTGTTTAATGAAGCATTATTCACAATAACTACATCATGGAATCAGCTTTTTGGGGTGGAATCTGCTTAGCTTTTCTGAATGTAAGACCATTTCATCTGTAAAACTGTCATGAGGTGAGATTCTTCTTTCCAGTTTTGATATGCATTTATTTCCCTTTCTTTGCTGATTAATCTGCCTAGACTGCTAGTACTGTGTTGAGTAAATGTAGTCGTTGAGATGTTGTAGTAGCCAGCTTCTAAGATGGCTTCACTTTTACCTCAAATTCCATCCTCACTGGATGTATGACCAGTGCAATCCAAAATTGATGGTGCATTGCTTATGAGGCTAGATCATGAACTAACTGTGACTGAAACCTTGCTTTATCTTCATGAAGTGCATGCTCCATGAGAAGAGCTATCATCGTGTTAGGATACTCAAGTAGCCTATGGCATGTTCCTTGTTTCAACGACCTGAAGCTCTTAACCAACAAGCCACTTGAGCAAGCCATCTTGTAAATGACTTCCCAGTTCTAACTAAACCTCCAAATAACTTTAGCCTTAGCTTGCATGATGACTGCAACCTCATGGCAGAACCTCTCAGGGATTATCCCACCTACAAACTCAGTGATGTTTTGTAATTATTAAGTCTTTCAATTTGAAGCTCCTCTATGAGTTATTTTTAATGGACTTATCAGTAGTTCTTATAGATTTTTCTTGCATAGAAGTTACATTAAAAGGCTCTCCAGGGATAATGCAGGGAAGATAGTAAGCATTAGGTTTCACATTTCCCATGAATCTTGAAGAGGTTTGTAAAATCCCTGTACTGTTCACCATAGTGAGTCACACTGAGACTTCTGTACTATCCTTCATCCACAGGATACTGAGACTGGCACAGCTAGGAAGTGGGTACATATAATGGTGGGAACTCACTTTCATAAGCATAAGGCTAGAACTCTTGCCACTGAACTTAGAAAAATGACTTCACATTTTCTCTTCAGTTTCTGTGAGATATAGACCCATTTGCTAAAGATAAGTCATTTGGCACAGTAACAACTGCTTATCTAGAAAGAAGATTGTGTGTTACTTGGTATAGTGGGAGATAGTTTGAGTGTTAATTCTCATAGGTTAAGTCATGACTCCACCTCCAAAACTATATTAGTTCTACTGCTGAGAGTCTGGACTTGATCCTTAAATGGCAAAGGGCATATTGCAGACATAATTATGTTAAGGATCTTGAGATGAGGAGATGATTGTGGAATATCCATGTAGGTTCTGTATGTAATCATAAGTATCTTTACAAGATGAAGCAGAGAGAGATTTGATAAAGAAGGAAAGGAGATAGGACGAATCAACAGGGTGAATGGGGTGATGTAATTCTAGGCTGTGAGCCAGAGATGAAGGCATCTTCTAGTCTTGCAGAAGGTAGAAGATATTTTCTTCCAGAGGGGTTCCATAGTCCTCTTGACTTTAGATCACTATGACTGACTTCAGAGTACATAAGTGTAAAAAAAAAAACAAGTTGTATTGTTTTAGTTTATCACATGTCAATAATTTATTACAGTTGCTATAAGGAGTTAACTACACTTCTCTTAGTTCCAACAGGTTCTAACTATCTCTGACAGAACATGAAGGACAAACTAAGATTTATTTTCTCATCTATAGAAGAGGAGTAATAAAATGTCTATTTCATAGAGTTACCATGAGATTGGATAAGATCTTTCATAACAAGGGCTTAAGATCAGACTTGGCACATTGAAAGTTCTTTGTGGCCTATGGGTTTGGTCTTAGGAGGGAGCTCATAAATTTTTTTCCAGTCTTAAAAAAGTCATGTTATTCTTGGAATACAGATAAGGTGCATATTTCTTAACTCTTTGACTTATTCTCTGATTGTCATTTTTGAGGGAGTTAGCAACAAAAGGACGAAAAAAAAAAAAAAAAAACCAAACAGGTGCAATGACTGGACAGTGACTCAGATGAGAAAGCTGAGGGACAGGAGGAAGCAGACCCATGGTCTGCTTTCAAGGAAAGCCACACAGCATGGGTAAAAAGCTGTCTGAACTGTGAAGATCCTTTGAGAGAGTGGTCATAAGGTGCCTGATAGGCTACCCTGAATAAGAAGCTCTTCTTCAAGTTCAAAGGTAACTGCACAGATAGCTGCATATTCTTTATGCAATGATTTGACATATTAACCAAAGTATCTTAATACACAAAGCTGAGAGACTTTCAAGGGGCAACTGTAGATAAGTGGTTGTGCTGCTAGTAAGTACACTTTAAGGACTATTGAATATATACATCAACACAACTTTTTCTTTTCCTTATTCTGGATTTCTAGAAAACTTACAATTAAAAAGGCACACAATAGGAATTAAATTTATTTGTATTATTTATCTCTCTTACTCAGTCTACCTTATAGACCTTTTCTACTTTCTACTGACTTTTTTTTATTATTCTGTTGATTATGTCCTATAGTTTACATGTACTCATCACATTTGCGGAGAGGAGACTTAGTCTTCTGTTATTTCTAGCAAGAGACTTTGCAGATAGCACAGGCATCCCCACAATCCTTTTATACAATGCTTGGTAGAACATTTCATGCTTTGAGGTTGTTTTATGCAATAGAGTTGATGCTAGAAATAAAACCCAAAGGACTTTTCCAAAATGGAGCTTGGTGATAAGTCTTCACTGCATTTTGGAAATCAAGTGAGGATTCACTTTGTTCCTAACAACTGGCAGAACTAACGGTGGTGACTTCTAAGGCTTTGGTTACATAAACTCTTCTTAGGGAGACAACAAATGTCTGTTCAGACTCTGTTCTCCTCACAGGGAATTAATGATAGGCCATGGAAATATCTCCAGTCAGGTCTAGCTTGGTAAACCAATGACTTTAATTAGGGTTACTAATAGAAATGTGGGTGTCAAGTTGCTTATAGAAGCACAGGCAACTTGTAAGTGGTTATACTACTAAGAAGGTGTTTTGTACCCAGCAAATGTTAACTGCCTATGTATAGCCAGGGATGGACACCCCCACACAATTATTGGTTACCTATATATGTTTGGGGATGTTCCATAATGTTTTGCAATGTCCTCATCCTGTTAGTGAGAGATGATATAAGAATCTGCCTTCTGGGAGGACTTCTAAGGTGAGAGTGAGAGAGGTGTGGTACCTGGCTCTAAGATAGGATCAGTCTGCACACAAATGATAGAGGTGCTGGTCCCGCTGATGAGTACTCAACTATTTAAATTGGTAACAATTGCAGCAATCATTAAGGTTGGCTTCACTGGCTAATGAAAAGTAATAGTTGAGGTAGAACTTTATCCCTATCCATGGGGTACTCTTGCTTGCCTGGTGCCATCTCATGGTCATATGGAGGAGAAGGACTGTTTGAGAGATCTTTTTTCACCATTTTCATATCTCTGTTCCAAGACCTCATCCAGGTCAAAAAGTTTGCTTTCTCACTCCTTTTGTGGGACATTAAAATTAATATAGAACCTGAGATCCTACCAGTTTCTAGGAGGGAAGATGGAGCCCTCATTAGCCACAACTCAGGCATGCTTCATTGCTTCAGCTAAAATTGCCTAGATTTGAATCATTCAATTGGTCACACATGATCAGCAATGCCTTCTTATTCCTATAGTAATCACAGGCGTGTTTATAAGTCAAGGGAGCATCTGTGGATAGCATATGCAAAGCACTCAATGCACTACTTTCCTTCCTTTCAGGGACACCATGAATGTCCCTTTGCACTGTTCCCATGCACCATCAAATCATGATTAATTTAAGCCTCTTTCTCTCATTGCGTAGGCTTGACACAGCAACTGCTTTTCTGTCACATTGATTTTTCTGTCCTTGTGGATTCAAAGCCAGGGTTGAGTCCTCTTAACAGGGTGAGTTCTCTGACAAGGAAGTTTTGCAACCTAATTTACAGCCAGAGTCAAGCTTGTCAGGGAGTGCCAGAGGGGAACTGTCGCAACTAGCCCCTTAAGTATGCATTTAATAGTATTTATCCAAGCAAGTTTGTGATTTCTTCACTCTCTCCAACAAATATGTTATTTGTAATACCTATCTTCTCTAATCTAGGTGTTTGAAAAATGTCTCTAACGTGTGTGGGCTAGAATGTAATTTTGGTTTTCTGTTTTGTTTTCTGTCATTTAGCAAGGGCAGTAACTATCAGATATTGCTTGCCACTGCTCCAAATTGTGTCTTCCTGCAGTGACCATGTCTTAACCCTGAAGGAAAATGGTAATCTTTTCAAATAAACATTCTCAAGGATGTTTAGAGAGAGTCTAACCGCTAGCGTAGAGATCTCTTAGGATGCTCAAAATAGCTATACTGAGGCAGCACAATTACAGTAAGTGGGAGTGTTCTAAATAAACATTAGGTTTTCAGACTATGAATAATAATCAGTTTGGTTGCAAGCAAAGATTTGTGTGTGTGTGTGTGTGTGTGTGTGTGTGTGTGTGTATGTGTGTGTATTCCAGGTCACTTGATCAAAGAATCAGTAAGGGATATAAATAGTGCAGATGTTTTCCTTAGAATTGAGTTATACACCAGTGTGTAACATTATAGATTGAAAATACCTTAAGTTGGAAATACTATGTAAATAGCTGTCCTATCCTGAACCCAAGTTTAACAGCTAGTTTCTATCAGGTGTTTCTCCTCAGGTCAGTGTGACTGACTTAGAAAGGCAATTTGTTGCCTCTGCCTAGTTTCTTGGGAGATCCTCATTCCTTATGTACATTGTACTTGGGGGGAAAAATCAAGCTTCATAATTTGACGGCTGGTTTCTATGGTGTGCATATTACCCTAAACCATTGAAAACTCAAGAAATTGCCAGGTTGAACCTTTGTAGGCAGAGATTGTCTGTATTTGAATGGAAAACCATTAAGTTTCATTGACCAAACCCACTTCTGATAAGAGCAGAGAGAAGTAAATAAAAGACAAGAAAGCACTTGTGATTACGTGAAAGGAGGTGCTGAAATAAATGCCACTGAGAACATAAAATTTTCCATGCAGTATCTCTATTCTCAAGGAACTTGACATATAGTGGAAAGAAAATGAAGGGCATGAATTGCATAAACAAAGAATTATTTGAATAATAGAATTAAGTGAGCTCTTTTGAATGGGAGAGCAGAGGGGTAAGATGTAGCTGCTAGAGCTTTCCAATATCATGGCAGATCCTCAAGGGTTCGCCACTGAAGGAAACAGATTTTAATAAGGCTTACAGGTTAGACATTAGTTGTTGCTCCCAGAGATTGAGTTAGCATTGTTTCAGAACTAAGTTTGTGTTGTGTTTTCCTTCACACGGAAACTAGTTTGGGTTCAAAAGAGAAAGCTATGACAGCCAAGCCTGATGTGCACCACAAAGGCCATGGGTGATTTGAAGCATGGGGTTGGCCTGGTAGCTACTTGCTAAGTGGGAATCTAGCAAGCTGGGTGGAGAGATTATGGAGTTCTGAATCAGAGTCTTCATGATAAAAGAACAGACCAGTCACTGCCCACCAGTGCATAGCAGGCCAGGCTGCTGGGGCAGAGGCACAAGCATGGGAACATGCTGCTTCCATATTTTTTAATATTTCCTACAACAGGTGGTGAACCAATGTGATGGGCAAGAATCCACTAGAAATTTAAGATTATTAGCCTGAGAGAGTTATATTTTATTCCTGTTTTTTTTTTTTTTTTTTTTTTTTGTGAGTAGCTATGTAGTGTTGAGATGAGTCATGTGAGAAAAGTCACATGGACTTAAGCACAGTAATTGAAACAAAGAAACTGCTAGCAGGCTCTGAGGTCCCCTGATGTGGGGAATGCAAGGTGCTCTGCTCCAGAGAGCTGTAGAATGGAAGTTGCCTATTTCTTAGGGCAGAGATTGAGCTGTAAATTTATAAAATTGTGATTATTTGCTTTCAGGATAGATTTTTATACAGATTTTGGCTGAATCATGTGGGGAATTTTGCTTGTAATTTGTAACTAGGATAGGGAAAATTAGTCACTGACTTCAAGTAGAGAGGACAGTGAACAGGTATTAATAAAATAAATGTCTGTGGCTCCAGGCAGAGAGCTGAACAGAGAGATGGTATAACAAGATGGCTGCTCTAGGCAGAGAGCCAAACAGAAAAATGATATAAAGATAAATTGCTCTAACATGTCTTAAGAGGATACTCAAATTCTATCTAACGTTGCTCCAAGGGAATTCTGTGTTTAAACCCTGCTTTGATTAACTTCCTGCTTATAATCAGGTACATATGCCAGCACTGGGTCACCTTGGGCATGGAGTTGACTGACACCCCCAGGGTTCCTAGAGGACCTCTGGTGAGTGGAACACAACTTCTGCCATGAGGCAGGTCCGAATATCTGGGCACCTTCCCTGCAAGAGGAGAGCTTGTCTGCAGAGAGTGCTCTCACCACTGACACTCAGGAGAGAGCTAGTCTCCCAGGTCTGCTGATACAGGCTAACAGAATCACTAGAGGAACAAGCTCTAACCAGAGACAACTATAACAACTAACTCCAGAGAATACCGGATGGCGAAAGGCAAATGTAAGAATCTTACTAATAGAAACCAAGACCACTCACCATCATCAGAATGCAGCACTCCAAACTTACCCAGTCCTGGGCATCCCAACACACCCGAAAAGCTAGACCCGGATTTAAAAGCATATCTCATGATGATGGTAGAGGGTACCAAGAAGGGCTTTAATAACTCACTTAAAGAAATACAAGAGAACACTGCTAAAGAGTTACAAGTCCTTAAAGAAGAACAGGAAAACACAACCAAACAGGTAGAAGTCCTTAAAGAAAAACAGAAAAACACATCCAAACAGGTGATGGAAATGAACAAAACCATACTAGACCTAAAAAGGGAAGTAGACATAATAAAGAAAACCCAAAGTGAGGCAACGCTGAAGATGGAAACCCTAGGAAAGAAATCTGGAACCATAGATGCAAGCACCAGCAACAGAATACAAGAGATGGAAGAGGGAATCGCAGGTGCAGAAGATTCCATAGAGAACATCGGCACAACAATCAAAGAAAATGGAAAATGATAAAAGACCCTAACTCAAAACATTCAGAAAATCCAGGACACAATGAGAAGACCAAACCTACAGATAATAGGAGTAGATGAGAATGAAGATTTTCAACTTAAAGGGCCAGCAAATTTCTTCAACAAAATAATAGAAGAAAACTTCTCAAACCTAAAGAAATAGATGCCCATGAACATACAAGAAGCCTACAGAACTGCAAATAGACTGAACCAGAAAAGAAATTCTTCCTGACACATAATAATCAGAACAAAAAGTGCTCTAAATAAAGAAAGAATATTAAAAGCCATAAGGGTTAAAGGTCACATAACATATAAAGGCAGGCATATCAGAATTACATCAGACTTTTCACCAGAGACTATGAAAGCCAGAAGATCCTGGACAGATGTTATAAAGACGCTGAGAGAAAATGAATGCCAGCCCAGGCTACTATACCCAGTCAAACTCTCATTTACCATAGATGGGGAAATCAAAGTATTCCACGACAAAACCAAATTCACACATTATCTTTCCACAAATCCAGCCCTTCAAAGGATAATGACAGAAAAAAAAATCAATATAAGGATGGAAACCACGCCCTAAAAAAAGCAAGAAAGTAATCCTTCAACAAACCAAAAAGAAGACAGCCACAAGAACAGAATGCCAACTCTAACATCAAAAATTATAGGAAGCAACAATTACTTTTCCTTAATATCTCTTAATATCAATGGACTCAAACAGACTGGCTACACAAACAGGACTGAACATTTTGCTGCTTACAGGAAACCTATCTCAGGGGAAAAGACAGACACTACCTCAGAATGAAAGGCTGGAAAACAATTTTCCAAGCAAATGGTCTGAAGAAACAAGCTGGAGTAGCTGATCTAATATCTAATAAAATCAACTTCCAACCCAAAGTTATCAAAAAAAACAAACAAACAAAAAAACAAAGAGGGACACTTCATACTCATCAGAGGTAAACTCTTCCAAGAGGAACTCTCAATTCTGAATATCTATGCTCCAAATGCAAGGGAATCCACATTCATTAAAGAAACTTTAGCAAAGCTCAAAACACACATTGCACCTCACACAATGATAGTGGAAGACTTCATCACACCACTTTCATCAATGGACAGATCATGGAAACAGAAACTAAACAGGGACACAGTGAAACTAACAGAAATTATTAAACAAATGGACATTTTATCCTAAAACCAAAGGATGGACCTTCCTCTTAGTACCTTTTCCAAAATTGACCATATAATTGGTCATAAAACAGGCCTCAACAGATACAAAGATATTAAAATTATCCCATGCATCCTATCAGATCATCACAGACTAATGCAGATCTTCAATAACAACATAAATAATAAAAAGCCAACATTCACATGGAAACTGAACAACACTCTTCTCAATGATTCCTTGGTCAAGGATGGAATAAAGAAAGAAATTAAAGACTTTTTAGAGTTTAATGAAAATGAAGCCAAAACATGCCCAAACTTATGGGACACAATGAAAGCATTTCTAAGAGGAAAACTCATAGCTCTGAGTGCCTCCAAAAGGAAACTAGGGAGAGCACACACTAGCAGCTTGAAAACACACCTAAAAGCTCTAGAACAAAAGAAAGCAAATTCACCCAAGAGGAGTAGATGGCGGGAAATATTTAAACTAAGGGGCAAAATCAACCATGTGAAAGCAAGAAGAAGTATTCAAAGAGTCAACCAAAAGAGGAGCTCCTTTGAGAAAATCAACAAGATAATAAACCCTTAGCCAGACTCACTACAGGGTACAGGGACAGCATCCTAATTAACAAAATCAGAAATGAAAAGGGAGACATAACAACAGATCCTGAAGAAATCCAAAACACCATCAGATCCTTCTGCAAAGGCTGTACTCAAAAAAACTGGAAAACCTGGATATAATGGACAAATTTCTATAGATATAAGGTACCAAAGTTAAATCAGGATAAGGTTAATGATCTAAACATTCCTATATCCCCTAAAGAAATAGAAGCAGTTATTAATAGTATCCCAACCAAAAAAAGCCCAGAACCAGATGGGCTTAGTGTAGAGTTCTATCAGACTTTCAAAGAAGATCTAATTCCAACTCTTCTCAAACTATTCCACAAAATAGAAGCAGAAGGTACTCTACCCAATTCATTTTATGAAGCCACAATTACTCTGATACCTAAACCAAAGAAAGATCCAACAAAGATAGAGAACTTCAGACCAACTTCCCTTATGAATATTCATGCAAAAATACTCAATAAAATTCTCACTAACCAAATACAAGAACACATCAAAACAATCATCCATCCTGACCAAGTAGGTTTCATTCCAGGTATGCAGGGATGGTTTCATCAAAATCTATCAATGTAATCCACTATATGAACAACTCAAAGACAAAAACCACATGATAATCTCGTTAGATGCTGAGAAAGCATTTGACAAAATCCAACACCCATTCATGATAAAAGTCTTGAAAAGGTCAGAAATTCAAGGCCCATACCTAAACATCATAAAAGCAATCTACAGCAAACCAGTAGCCAACATCAAAGTGAATGGTGAGAAGCTGGAAGCAATCCCACTAAAATCAGGAAATATACAAGGCTGCCCAATTTCTCCCTACCTATTCATCATTGTACTTGAAGTCCTAGTCAGAGCAATTCGACAACAAAAGGAGATCAAGGGGATAGTAATTGGAAAGGAAGAAGTAAAAATATCACTTTTTAGAGATGATATGATACTATATATAAGTGACCCTAAAAATTCCACCAAAGAACTCCTAAACCTGATAAACAGCTTCAATGAAGTAGCTGGATATAAAATTAACTCAAACAAGTCAATGGCCTTTCTCTAAACAAAGAATAAACAGGCTGAGAAAGAAATTAGGGAAACAACACCCTTCTCAATAGTCACAAATAATATAAAATACCTTGGCGTGACTCTAACTAAGGAAATAAAAGATCTGTATGATAAGAACTTCACATATCTGAAGAAAGAAATTAAAGAAGATCTTAGAAGATGGATAGATCTCCCATGCTCATGTATTGGCAGGATCAATATAGTAAAAATGGCTATCTTCCCAAAATCAATCTACAGATTCAATGCAATCCCCATCAAAATTCCAACTCAATTCTTCAACGAGTTAGCAAGAGTAATCTGCAAATTCATCTGGAATAACAAAAAACTTAGGATAGCAAAAACTCTCCTCAATGATAAAAGAACCTCTGGTGGAATCACCATGCCTGACCTAAAGCTGTACTACAGAGTACTTGTGATAAAAAACTTCATGGTAGTGGTATAGCGACAGACAAGTAGATCAATGGAATAGAATTGAAGACCCAGAAATGATCCCACAAACCTATGGTCACTTGATCTTTGACAAGGGAGCTAAAACCATCCAGTGGAAAAAAAGACAGCACTTTCAACAAATGGTGCTGGCACAACTGGTAGTTATCATGTAGAAGAATGCGAATTGATCCATTCCTATCTCCTGTACTAAGGTCATATCTACGTGGATCAAGGAACTCCACATAAAATCAGAGACACTAAAACTCATAAAGGAGAAAGGGGGAAAAGCCTCGAAGATATGGGTACAGGGGAAAAATTTCTGAATAGAACAGCAATGGCTTGTGCTGTAAGATTGAGAATCAACAAATGGTACCTCATAAAATTGTAAAACTTCTGTAAGGCAAAAGACACCATCAATAAAACAAAAAGGCCAGCAACAGATTGGGAAAGGATCTTTACCTATCCTAAATCAGATAGAGGACTAATATCCAATATATAAAGAACTCAAGAAGGTGGACTCCAGAAAATCAAATAACCCGATTAAAAAATGGGGTTCAGAGATAAACAAAGAATTTTCACCTGAGGAATACCGAATGGCTGAGAAGCACCTGAAAAATGTTCAACATCCTTATTCATCAGGGAAATGCAAATCAAAACAACCCCGAGATTCCACCTAACACTCTTCAGAATGGCTAAGGTCAAAAATTCAGGTGACAGCAGATGCTGGCGAGGATGTGGAGAAAGAGGAACACTCTTCCATTGTTGTTGGGATTGTAAGCTTGTACAACCACTCTGGAAATCAGTCTGGTGGTTACTCAGAAAATTGCACATAGTACTACAAGAGGATCTAGCAATACCTCTCCTGGGCATATATCCAGAAGATATTCCAACTGGTAAGAAAGACACATGCTCCAGTATGTTCATAGCAGCCTTATTTATAATAGCCAGAAGCTAGAAAGAATCCAGGTGTCCCTCAATAGAGGAATGGATACAAAAAATGTGGTACATTTACACAATGGAGTTCTACACAGCTATTAAAAAGAATGAATTTATGAAATTCCTAGCCAAATGAATGGGCCTGGAGGGCATTGTCCAGAGTGAGGTAACCCAATCACAAAAGAACTCACATGATATGTACTCATTGATAAGTGGATGTTAGCCCAAAACTTAGGATACCCAAGATATAAGATACAATTTGCTAAACACATGAAACTCAAGAAGAATGAAGACCAAAGTGTGGACACTTTGCCCCTTCTTAGAATTGGGAACAAAACATCCATGGAACAAGTTACAGAGACAAAGTTTGGAGCTGAGATGAAAGGAGGATCGACCATGTAGAGACTACCATACGCAGGGATCCATCCCATAATCAGCCTCCAAATGCTGACACCATTGCATACATTAGCAAGATTTTGCTGAAAGGTACCAGATATAGCTGTCTCTTGTGAGACTAGGCCAGTGCCTAGCAAACCCAGAAGTGGATGCTCACAGTCAGCTATTGGATGGATCACAGGGCCCCCAATGGAGGAGCTAGAGAAAGTACCCAAGGGGCTAAAGGAGTCTGCAACCCTATATGTGGAACAACAACATGAAGTAACCAGTATAACCCAGAGTTCGTGTCTCTAGCTGCATATGTATCAGAAGATCGCCTAGTCGACCATCATTGGAAAGAGAGGCCCATTGGTTTTGTAAACTTTAGATGCTTCAGTACAGGGGAATGCCAGGGTCAAGAAGTGGGAGTGGGTGGGTAGGAGAGTGTGTGTGTGGGGGGGAGAGTATGGGGGACTTTTGGGATAGCATTAGAAATGTAAATGAGGAAAATACCTTATAAAAATTTAAAAAATAAGCAGGTATAGATAGAAGTGTGAATCAATTGTGTTAAGATGGTATAAATATACATTGCTTTAATATGTCTCACAGTATACTCAAATTCTGTCTAATGTATGCTCCATGAAAATTCTGGGATATTATCCTGCATGGCAAAATAGAAGAAGGCATTCATTTTTTTTTTTTGGATTGTTTTAGTTTGAAATTGGAATGGGAATATTAGTCACTGACTCCAGAGTAGAGAGTGAAGTGATAATCATTGCCTGCTTTGAGCAGGTATTAGTTAATATATGTCTGTGGCTCCAGGTAGAGAGTTCAATAGACATGTTATACAGGTATTAATTATGTATGCCTGTGGCTCTGGGCAGAGAGCCACACATAAAGATTGTATAGATTGTTTCACCAGCCACAGGAAGCTCATATTCTGCTAATGTGGGCTCCATGGGTATCTTGAGTGTCTTTTCCTGCTTGGCCAGATAGTTTACTCCATTTTTTTTAAATATTGTTTTAATTTTCAAAATGGATGTGATGTTGAGTTTTGTGGTTATCTTATTCTTCGGACATAGAGGTCAAAATAAAGATTTTTCAGGTTACTGACTCAAGGATATGCTGATTTGGGAAAAATGTTTTGTCTTTGTGTTTTTGGAAAAGGTGATTAAGGTATTTACACCTTACAAAAATATATGGATCAGATTTGATAGAGGGAGACCTTCTGAAGAACTAGATTCCAGAGAATCAAACAAAAAGGTTATTTTGATGATACAAAAATTTTTCTTTGAGAGTTATGTATTACAGAATATATAGCCTTTGTGAGTCTCATTGTAAGACATGCTGAACTAACCTGCTTAAACTCCTGATGTATTGGACTTTCAGCCTGATACAGTCAGGACAGAGGCATCAGAGACTGAATCAATCATTGGTGTGGCCTTCTTAAGTCCAACCAACTCGCCTATTTTCCCTACCTCCTGCCCCACTTAAAAGTATCTCAGTGCCCATATTCAGCTTGAAGAAGTTATGAGGAGTCATTACCCAAGTTTCCTGGGCTTTGGGGTTGGAGGTGATTATCATAGGTTGTCTTTCTAAGGAATATAGAAATGGTCATTAATTGGAACAGGGAGAAATAGCTAAAATTGATTGCATAGTCATAATATCATTTGGTAGAAATCTTTTTAATGGTTACTAAGCTGAGGTCATAATTTCTTATTTTGGTACAAAATTTATTTTGATGCAAAATGAAGTTTTTCATTGGTACAAATTTCTTCTATTGATACAAAAATTTGTAAAATACAGGCCTTAGACCCAGTCCTTCTTTAACTGTTATTATAAATTGTTCTGAAATGATTAAGCCTATGAGTTAAGGGCCAAATAGTAAATTCATGGCTCTGAGTTTATTGTTAGGGTGTTTTCAGATGTTTTAATTAGAAATAGCTGAGAGTAGTTGATAGAGAACAGTCCAGATTACTTTATATAGAAGGTTGGTTTTCAAAAATGTCAGAAATCCACAGAATGTGACATTTAATGTTATTTATTTCACTTGTTGTTGAGACTAGTCTACTCCTGACAGCTTTCCTTGTCTTGGATTCAAAGAAGAAATTGAGAATCTATAAATTACTCCCATTGTGGCAAGACCACCACTAGGCAAGAATTGCCTCTTTTCATCTACAGATATAATACTGTCCAAAAAAAGGACATAATTACAGGTTTAGGACAGCTTGATTCTGCTGAGACAGAGTAGGCTAGTCCTTAATATCCTGTTTCTCTAAGTCTGTCAGATGATCCTGGGCCAGAAGGCTGAAAACATGCTCCATCTTCCTTACTGGGGCTGTATAGGCAGGTAGCTCTCTCTACAATTTGTCTCAGTTCTGGAAGCTGTGTTAGGATTCCTATATATTTTCAGTTAATGTTGGTCATTCTCAGATTTCTGACGGGGTTGAAAAACCATTTATAGTCTCATAGCAAACTCAGGCTATTTACTTTGAGAGAATAGATCTGAGAAGATAGTTTTCAGATGGCATACAATCTAAAGCTAGGACATGAGTCAGGTGTAGACTCATGTCTTTTAATTTAGGATAGATGACAATGTTCTATCTTAATGACAAAAGTGATTGACTGAGTGTTAGGTCTATCTTATACTTTATAGATTTCAAAGTGGTTATAGTTGTGCTCTATTTATATTTCAGAGAAAGGTTTTGTTTTTTTACTAGAACAGAAAGGGGGAAGTGCTTTGGATGGGCCTGGTGCTGCTCTTGGAACCAATCATTTAATAAATTAAGGAGCCAATCTCTGGGTGAGAAGGCGGGACTTCAAGGTTGGAGAAAGGAAGAGATGATGCAGGAGTGAGTTAGTTCCTCTTTAGAATCGGACAGCAGAGGGGTACGATGTAGCCACTATTCCTGGTAGCAGATCTGCCACTGGAAGAAACAGATTTTAATAAGGCTTACAAGGTTAGGCTTTAGTTGTTACACCCAGAGATTGAGTTAACATTGCTTCTGAAAAGAAAAATAGAATTTAAGTGAAAACATAGGATATATGCTGGAATTCAGCCTATCAGCATTTTTATATGCACTCCCTTTGTTTCTTCATGGCAAATTGTGTATCTTCCTAGGACCAGAATTCTCAGGAATCATTGCTGGTTTGGGCACATGTAAGATGGAATGATTAATAGAATGAATTTGATCTTGAATCAGAATCTTTTATTTCTCACCCTTTGTAATCATAAAGTGGTGCACAGAATTTATCGCATGACTGAGATATTGAACATGCTAAGCATCTTTTAAATTGGACTCTCTTTCACACACATGACACAAAGGCAAAGTTATTTAGTGAAAAGAATCCTGTTACAAGTTCTGGAAAAAGGAAATAGAGAGTAAGGCACACATGTACCTTAAAATTTTGATGGGACACAGAGAGGACTCTCCCAAAAAAGGGCTTGACATTCAAGCTTGGTGACCTCTGTTCAATATCCAAAACTCATGAGAGAGTACAAATATACAATCAGCTCCTTAAAGTTGTAGCTCTCCAGTTGTACAGTCACAAACCAATCATGAGACCATGTAAGAAGAATCTTATTTTCTGTAGTGCCTATGATACAAGTTTTACCTCCTGATGGAAAAGCTTGATGAAAATATGGCACATGACTGATATCAGAGGAAATCACAACCAGAGAGGTGAAACTCGGGTAACTGGTTTTTATTGTTGAGTCCTGGATCATGCTTTGTCTTAATCTACACTCCTCTAGTATTTTCAGTGAGGTTTTCACAAAAAAATGGTCACTTTTGTTTTCTTAGGACATTCAGATAGATGTTTCATTGTGGGAAAACTGGGACAGTCCCAACTAATAAATGAGAGGGGATAGAGAGTGGAAGAAATCTCATGGGTAATCCAAGTTTGGGAGAAACAGAATCAAAGGAGTTCTATCTTCACCAAACTTTTTGAGCTCCTACATGGAGATGTGTGAGTGTGTGTGTGTTCCATTGCTTGGGAAAAAGTAAATACCTTTGTGGAGCAGAGAATGGAAAGCAAAAAAGCCCTGAATGCTAGCCATGTCTGGGAGTGTGTGGGAACTGTTAGAAGCAGAGAACAAATGAAGATCTGCTTTCTTCTCTCTTTTGTTTCTAGATCCCTTACTCTGACTTTTGTGCTTTCCTCTTATCATAAAAATTGTACTCAATGACTTTCATGATGGATGAAATACTCTATAGTCTTTGAAGTTCTTACTGGTGGGCTTACGCTCCATGAGCCTTTGCATAATCACAAAATTCAGCCTCTGAAACCTCATTTGTACCTTTCCTTTGTAGGGGAAATGATAATGTAATTTTTAGTCTGTAGAGATTTTCCTCTTTATTTAAAAAAAAAACAAAAAATTGATTCTTTGTGAGTTTCACATCATGCACCCCAGTAACACCCACTTTCCTATCTCCCTCAAACCTGTCCTCAGCCTTTGCAATCCCCCCAATTAAAAAAATGCACAAAGCAAAACAGAAAACATTTCACTATGGAAGCTGTAGTTTTTCATAGTGTGTTCTACAGTATATCCCTCTGTCCACACACATTCTCCCTTGCAAATGTTCATTGTAGCAAGTCATTGGTCTGGTACAAGGTCTCTGGCTTCTGTGACACCATCAATGTTGGATCTTCACTGTGAGTCCTAACAGTTATCCTGTTGTTAACCTGTGTCATTGAGATACTTAAGTTTTGGATAGGCAGGAACCACTTGCCCTTCATAGATGGTGTAGACTACGGGATGGGCTAACTCAAAGCCCTGGATTCGGACCTGGGTGTCAGCTTATCTGGTCAACATGCAGGCTCTCCCTTATACAGACCAACATGGAGAGTTCTCCAGCACTGTTCCAACTAGGCCACCAAATGCCACCATCAGTAGGAGTCAGGGTCAGCTTCCCACTTTGCTCTCATGCTCTTGGGGCTGGGTCACCTGCACCCATGTCTTCAGAGCCACTGCCCAGTCAAGGCATGGAGCTCTCCCTCCAAAGATTGTCAGGTGGTGAAGAGATGGACCAGCTCTCCCACTTTCACACCCTCATGCCTGGTTTACCCATACCTTCAACATCAGGGACAGCTCTACTATTGTGGGGAGCACTTCTGGAGTTAACTTTGGTTGACTTCTTCTTCATGATTAATCACGAATGAGTCTGCCTTTGTTTTTAATTAAGAAGTGTGCAATACCCTGCCAATTTCCTCTGCTTATGCATATATCCTTGAGAGATTGTCCAAACCCAAAGGAAACTATCTTAGTCAAACTTAGATACTATGTACCATAAACTCACCATGTAATCATTTGTGGTTATTGATTATTGTCCTGGAGTTGGTCATGCTTTCTGTTGCTTGCCTTTAAAAGACACCGAGAAAGTAAACTTGCTTTCTGGTGTGGCATTAACCAACATCTCTCCCATCTCTGTTTCTTGCATTTTCTTTCTGCCCTTCCTATAATCATCCACACTACCCCAGTCATGGTTCCCATGTTGACTGATCTATCATGACTACTGGAGGAAGCAGTGAAAGACACCAATGGAAATGGAGCACTTGGGAGAAGTGTGTTGGCAGTGATGAGTAACTTTCAGGAGTTAAAGTCATAGGAAAACATAAGGGAACTCTGTAAACATAAGAGAGCTCAGGAAAAGTAAAGGAGCTTGGAAAAAGCAGAAGACATTAAAAAAAAAAACCTAGGATAGAAACAAAAAAAAAGAAAATGGGACAGGGCAATAGTCACTTGCTTGTTGTACATGCTTAGAACACAGGGAGCTAAGATATGCCAGCAGCAATTGCTTAAGTTTTTTGATTTTGTAGAGGAAGTATGTCCCTAGTTTCCTGGAAGAAGGGCCATAAATTTAGAAGTAGGACAAAAAATGGATGATCATTATAATACCCATGGGTTTGAGAAAATTCCAGTGGACATTTTTAGCTGTGGGCTCTAATTAAGGACATCTTGGATCCTAGCCATAAGAAAGAGAAGGTCCAATTGATGTTAGATCTTCTAGCAGTGAGTACTGATAAGCCCAAATTAAATAAAGATAGTACTATCAAGCGTTTCTCTTTATGAGGATACTAAAAAGGCTATAATAACACTGAAAGAGGAGTCTCTTGATCCTGAGGAAGAAGAAAACTTAGAGGAAGAAGCCACAAAATATCATAACAAGGATTGGCCTTTACAGGCTTTTGTGGTAAATCATAGACATAAGCATAAGGATTAATAGAAGGAGCAACTTTAATAAATTATACAATATTTTACCCATTTAGTGGAAAAAAAAGTTTAGGAAAGTTACAGACTGAAGGAAAGGATAATGATGATCAGGAGGAGGATATTATTACACCTAGGATTATAGCAGGTTTGTATCCACATATGAAGAGACAGGATCCATTGGTAGAATTGATGCATCTTATGACAAGTTTCTTGCCTTCAATTAAAAAAAAATATGTCCTCATTGCAGGCAGGATTGAAGCATGCTGTAGAGCAGGGAGAAGATA
The DNA here is from genome assembly GCF_978045245.1 of Mus caroli. Lineage (NCBI taxonomy): Eukaryota > Metazoa > Chordata > Mammalia > Rodentia > Muridae > Mus > Mus caroli. The sequence goes on from NW_028227264.1 coordinate 35,760,976, forward strand.
TGCAAGGATTTCATTTACAGTGCCCTGCATTTGAGGAGCAGGATGTACAGGGAAATCTTGTTATAATTCATTGATCTATACTTTTTAAACAATTGACGGAATTAAAGGCTGAATGTGCCCAGTATGGGCGTACTGTGCCTTTTACTATGGCTATACTTGAGAATTGAATGAAGGATGCTTTACCTCCTGATGACTGGAAACATCTGGCTAGAGCTTGCTTAAGTGAAGAGGATAATTTGCTTTGGAGAACAGAATTTGATGAACATTGTCAAAGAACTGCTGAATGGAATTCCCATGTTAATACTGCTGGGGTAAATTATGAAATACTGGCTAGAGAAGGACAATATGCAGGGATATCCCAGCAGTTGATGTATAACCCTGGAGTTTATACACAGATTACCACTGCTGTGCATAATGCTTGGGTGCTTACCTACAATAGAGATGCTTCATCAAGACGTATCAAAAGTATGACAATGGCCAGATGAGCTTTTCAAGAATTTGTGGATCAACTCCTTAAAGGTGCTGGCAGAAATTTTCATGATTCTGATGCTGACATTTTACTAGTAAAGCAGCTAACCTATGAAAATGCAGGTTCCATTGTTAAGGAGCAATTGACCATATAGAAGAATAGAGTTATTTCTGAATATATCCGTTTATGCATAGATGTAGGACCATTGTTTACTTAAAGGATTGGCTATTACGGCTGCTGGCTTGCAGGGGAAAACTATTAAATTTTGTTTCAGCAACAAAAGCCTTGAAATTTTCATAGACATCCTGGACCTCCAGGGAGTTGTTTTGGATATGGAAAAATGGAGCATCAAATAAAGTAATGTCCATAGAGGAGTGATAATGTAGTCTAGTATTGCTTTGATAAATAATCCAGGATTGTTTCCCATTGTAAAAAAGGAAAACATTGGGCTAAAGAGTGCAAATCTAAGAGAGATAACCTTAGGAAAGCAGGGGCAGAGACCAGCCCCAGTCCCCAGAACAATGCTATATGGTTATAAGTCTGTCCCAACGTAAGGAAATCTATTCAAGACCTCTGTTAAGCCACCCCAGGAAGCCCTTAATTGGACCTTGGTCCCCCCACCTATAAAGTACTGACCCCTGAAGTGGGTACATAGCATTGCCTACTGATATCTATGGTCCTATCCCATAGGAAACAATACTTTTTCTTAGGTAGAAGCAATACCACCATGAAGGGGATTATTGTAGCCCCAAGGGTGATTGACTCAGATTATGGAGGAGAAATAAAAATTCTGACTTCCTCTCCAGGGACCATATCTGTGTTGCAACCAGGGCAGAGACTAGTTCAATTTCTCTTATTACCCATAATAGATACATAGAATAGAAGTAAGATAAAACACAGAGGAAATGCTGGTTTTGGATCTTCTGAAGCCTATTGAGTGCATACTATTTCTTCTAAATGACCAGAGATTATTTTAAAAATAAATGGGGATAAAAAAAATCTATTCTTTTAGATACTGATGATGGTGAATCTGTCATTGCTGCTGAACAATGGCCTGGTGCCTGGCCTAAACAGGCAAGTACGATTCTAATTACAAGAGACAGGGAGTAGTCAAAACCCTGAAAAAGCAGTGATCTTCTAAATTGGGAGAATTTAAAGGAGCATAATAGGTAATTTCAGCCATATATTGTTGCAGGACGACCTTTAAATTTATAGGGGAGGCATATAATGAAGGAAACGGGTGTTATATTGTTTAGCTCTAGTGATGTAGTAAAACAACAAATGTTTAACCAGGGATTTTTACCAACAGGAGGTCTAGAAGTACAGGACCAGGAGAGAAAGAACCCTATTATACCTGGAACTTGGTGATCCCAAACCAGGTTGGAGTATTTTCAATAGAGTTCATTGACCAACCACACACCATGCTGATAAGATTACCTAGATTCACCTGTATGGGTATATCAGTGGCCTCTTGATGAAGAAAAAAGTCACTAGAACAGCTAGTGCAGGAGCAACTTGACATCTGTCTTATTGAACCCTCCAATTCTCCTTGGAACTCTCCTATATTTGTGAATAAAAATAAAACTGGAAAGTGGAGAGTATTGCAAGATCAAAGAAAGGTCTATGAAACTATGGAATTAGTGGGGGCTTTGCAACCTGGATAACCTATACCCTCTGCTGTTCCCTCTAATACAAGATTATACTAGATATAAAGGACTACTTTTATATCATTCCCCATTCATCCCCAAGATTGTAAGGAATTTGCCTTTAGTGTTCCATCTATCAACTTTAAAGAACCTATGAGGCGATAGCACTGGAAAGTTTTGCAGCAGCACATGGCTAATAGTAGCACTTTATGCCAAAAGCCTGTAGCTCAAGCACTTGCCATTGTTAGACATTTATATTCACACGTGAATATAACTGATTATATGGATGATATATTGTTATTCTAAAAATTAAGGTTCTTTGCTGCAAGCCTATGTCCAATTACAACAGGCTTTGAACAAAAAAAGAGTTGGTTATTACTCCAGAGAAAATTCAGCATGAGCCCCTATATGTACATGGAACACCAATTATATCAAAGAAAAAACAATTTTACCTCAACAATACAGATGAGAAAAGATAAATTAAAAACTTGAAATGATTTTCAGAAGCTATTAGGAGATATAAATTGTCTTAGAACATTCCTAAAAATAACTACAGAAGAATTAAAGCCATATTTGACATGTTAAAAGGAAATCCTGATCCTTTATTTCCACAGCCTATAATTGAGAAAGGATGTCAAGCATTATCTATAGTTGAAAAGGCTATAGAGCAACAAATAATTCATTATATTAACTAAACTAGGCTACAGGGCATTTATATTTACCCACTTCACATATGCCTACTGTGGTCTTGTGGCAGAATGGACCCTTACTCTGGATATGTCTGCTAGGTCTCTCTTGCTAAAGTACATTGCATGATAGTGCAGCTACCCAGAGGAGAATCATGCAAATATGTTGGAAAGCATCCCAATGAAATCCTTGTGCCTTTTACTAAATTGCAAATTGATTGGCCCTATCCAGATACAGATGTCTGACCTATATTTTTTACCAACTTTTCAGGAAAAATTGATAGTGATTATCAATTTAGTGCCATAAATTTTTACAATTGGCTAGTCTGCATGAGTTTGTATTTGACCACAATTTGAGCAGTACTCCTATGAAACAAGCTGCTTTTGTCTTTACTAATGGATCCTGTAATGGAAGAGCTGCCTATATATTGGATTCAAAAAGGGTAACTTTGCAATTTGACCTTGCATCTGCTCAGGTCTTTGAATTAAAAGCTGTTGTTGTTGCAATTGTGTTCACACTATTAGAATAGTCTCCTTTTAATTTATATGCAGATAGCCAGTACATTGCTCAACCTTTATAAATGCTGTAGACGGTCTCTTATTTAAATTCTCAGAACAGCCAAATTTTACAATTGTTTCAGCTAATTCTATCTAGCATGAGGAACAGAAAACATCCACATTATGTGGGACATATCAGGGCCTATACTGACATCCCCGGACACCTGTCAGTGGGAAATTCAGCAGTGGATGTGTTAGCTTGTGTTGCTGCTATTTCTATAACAATGTTTGAACTTGCTCAATGATCACAAGCTATTCATTATCAAAATGCTACAGTTTAAGAAGGCAATTTCAAATTTCTCCAAAAGCTGCTTGAACCATTGTTAAACAATGTTATCAATGCCCACAACCCCATTATGATGTGAATCTGTGAGGACTAGTGCCTAGTCAACTATCGAAAATGGATGTTACTTGTACTCCTGACTTTGGGAAGCTAAAGTACATTCATATCATTATAGATATATATATTTAGGATTGTATGCACATCTTCCTTAACAGGAAAAGCTACTAAACATGTTATATTGCATTGCTTAAAATGCTTTACTATTTTAGGCTTCCCTAAAAATCATTAAAACTGACCTTTTGACAGCAATTCAGTATTGTCCAAGAAACAGAAATTGCCTATAATCCACTGTTGGACCATGAAAGGCAATCTGTGTTCTGTTCGAGTAAGATTTATTCAGGAGACCCAGTAGGAAAATCTGCAAGAGACCGAACCATAAGCTATGGTCCCAGCCAGACACAAGCACCTGACATCACATCAACTCCTTAACTCCATAATCTTGAGACTATCAGCCACGTAGACAATGTCGCAAGCTCCTGGTATTCTGGCTACAGCCAGGTAGTCTCCTTCCCACAGTTACCTGGCAATAGCAAGGTAGCCCAGCCCATTATAAATGGGGCTGCTTGACCCCTCCTCTCTCTCTTAAGCTCTTGCTTTCTCCTTGTCTCTTACCTTTTGCTCTTCTTTTCCCTTTCCATTCCCCCTTCTCTCCACATGGCCATGGCTGGCCTCTACTTCTCTACCTTTTCTCTCTTTCTGTTTTCTACAATAAAGCTCTAAAACCATGAACTGTCTCTGCTCATCAAGACCCACTGTGTTAGAGCAATGGTCTCCCTCTAAGGAGCCACATGTCTAACCTCCCACTGAAAAGCATTCCTGTGCTCCAGCTTTGGTCACCAGCCAACCCAAGCTGCCCACCCAGCTAGCAGCCTGAGCTAGCCACATTCTCATCCCCACAATATCCTGCTAGAACTCTCCCCCTTTGGCTCCCAAGCCAGGGTCCATCCGTGGTCTTGTCCTCAGCTAATCTGTGACATACTGAGGTCCAGGATGTCCAAGAGGGAGAACCAGTTGTCCCGGGCCACTGTGAGGCTTTGGGACCCCAAAACCAGCTCTCCCACTGTACCCAGTGGTCTGTGGTGCACGAGAGTAGGACCCAAGACTACACGTTCCCCACCTCCCAGAATGGGTTTGTGTGGCCTGTGAGGCCTGACACTTGTCCCGGGGTGGTTCCATGGAGTCCCTTGGCATTCTACCTGAGCTCTGGCTGGATGTGGGTCTCCCACCCCTTTATTTCCACATGTGCAGCACCCCACAATCCACAAGCACAAGGAATTGTGGAAAGACCTCATGAAGTATGGAAATAAAAAACGCTAAAGATAAAAAAGGCATAGTAACCCCACCACCACCACCACCACCACCACCACCACCACCACCACCACCACATCACATAACTATCTTCATCATGTTCTATTTATTGTAAATTTTCTGATCTTGGAAAGAGCAGGTAAATCAGTTGCTGCTTTCTGGCATCCTCAAACTCAACATGATTTTGCTTATATTGGATGAAAATATCCTCTGACAGGATTTTGACATGGACCTGATCCTGTATTAATATGGGGACCAAGGGATGTTTGTGTTTTGATATTTTGATTTTTTTTTCAGGATGCTGAAGAAGCACAGTGGCTGTCAGAGTGATTGGAGAGACATGCTGATACTGGAACAAAGAATGATGCTAACTTTGATCTTGCTGAGTGTCATATGATGGTGAATGGAAACCTACATTAGAAATTTGTTCCTGACCCACCTTTGCTACATTCTTCTGTATGGTCAAGGTCAGAAGTACTGGTGACCTCTAATAATACTCAGCTATCAGGATTACCTTTGTCTAAGAGTAAAAATATTCCAAATTGGTGAATTGCAGTGCTATGGGTCAGGACCTCCCTATTTGTTTTACTAGAAATTGTATCAATGCTGGATGTGTTTCTGTTCACCCCATGACATGGAAGAAGAATATAGTGTAAAGCATTAAGGTGACAATGCCTATATCCCAAACTGGACAAGCTGCCTTGACTCAAGTGTTTAGAAACTTAGAAACTCAAGTGTTTAGAAAACACTTGAGTGGGTCAGAAAATATGGAGGCTGTGGAATCTGCCTTCAACAAACAAACAAACAAACAAAAACAAACAAAACACAAAAAAACAACCAACCAACCAACCAAACAAACAAAAAACAAATGGAGAAATTGTTACAATGATCCTCCTCTTTCCTTTAATGTGACCAATTATTCAGTTATTCCAACTCAATCATGGCCTACTCTGGAAATCAATCCAATATTGAATAAAAGATTAGGTGGGGTAACGCAGGATGTCACATTTACCTTAACCCCAGAACCTGTTCCATTTTCATCTACAGCAAGCTTAACATCATACAAGGCAGTTGCCATTTTTCAAATATGTCTCTGAAAATGTCTAGGATCAGCTCTCCAAATGCTCACTGTAATTCCCTTTTGCTCAATAACTGGACCAGAGGAAAAAAAAATATCTACATGATATTTGGCATAATACTAATACACGTAAGTGTATGATGCTCACAAGTGCTGCAATTAAACATGTTCACCACTATACTCAACTTAACACTTTGTATGTACTGAAAGATATTTAGGCTTCACAGCAATCTTATAAAGCTAGGAGTATTATCCTTTCCTTGAAATAATACAGTTATTTTATTTTCTTTAATACTCATTTTATGAGATTCATTTTAAACCTCGTGTTTTTCATAAATTTAACATCTAGTGAAGAAAATCGGTTTACAAGCACATATATGGTTATATAGAGCAATACTGTGAGAAAGGAGAGAAAGAGACCAAGTCAGAAGATACAGACATGGGATGTGAGACACAGGGTCATTAGAAGATCTCCCTAGAAGAAGCATGCCTAAAAAGAACTTGACCTTCTAAGGTTGTCCTTTATTGCGAATTTCTCTACCCTTTGCAGAAGGAAGTTCCATTATTTTGCAAAGGCAAATTTCAGTGTGTTTTCTACATTATGCTAATGGTATAGTTTTAATTTGTGAGGGACCACAGTTAGATTAAATCTAGATTTGATAATAATGAGGCTGCCGGGAAAAAAAAATCACTTAAATATTTGGACCTAAGATTTTCTCATTTATGAAGCAAAACAGGTTTACTCATTGATTCCGTAATAACATCGTTCCCAAACTGAATGCCAAAGATTCCTTTAAGTAATACCAGCTATCTCTATCGACACTGTCATTGTATTGAGTATCATAGCCCAGAGACTGTGGTCAGTTGTGAAGCAGTGCAGTTGGGTAAAAAGGGAGCTGGTCATATGGTGAAATTTCATTACATGATGTTTTGATCATTGTCAAGACATCAGCATTTTATATGCCCAGGATGTATTTACTTAATATAGTCTTGGAGAGACAGTAATATTTGATCTTCCCTAACATCAGGGAGACAGTTTCACCAAATGCCAGAAACTTGAAGACTAGTGAGTTTCCTCAGATATTTAATTGATGTCCATAGAAGTTCTACATATAGAGCGAACCAAAAGGAAACAGCAGCAAACAAACACATTTCCACTGAGAAAGGCCAAAAACTGAAAAGTGGCTCAAAAAATCAGTCCTTGGATTCAGTTTTTACAAGAAATCAGCCTTGTTTAAAATTTATTGTTTCCAGAGTGCTTGTACAAGCTTGCAATCCCACCAACAATGGAGGAGTGTTCCTCTTTCTCCACATCCTCACCAGCATCTGCTGTCACCTGAATTTTTGATCTTAGCCTTTCTGACTGGAGTGAGGTGAAATCTCAGGGTTGTTTTGATTTGCATTTCCCTGATGATTAAGGATGCTGAACATTTTTTTCAGGTGCTTCTCAGCCATTTGGTATACCTCAGGTGAGAATTCTTTGTTTAACTCTGAGCTCCATTTTTATTAGGGTTATTTGATTTTCTGGAGTCCACCTTCTTGAGTTCTTTATATATATTGGATATTAGTCCCCTATCTGATTTAGGATTGGTAAAGATCCTTTCCCAATCTGTTGGCCTTTTTGTCTTATTGACGATGTCTTTTGCCTTACAGAAGCTTTGCAATTTTATGAGGTCCCATTTGTTGATTCTTGATCTTACATCATAAGCCATTGCTGTTCTATTCAGGAATTTTTCCCCTGTGCCCATACCTCCCAGGCTTTCCCCCAATTTCTCCTCTATAAGTTTCAGTGTCTCTGGTTTTATGTGGAGTTCCTTGATCCACTTAGATTTGACCTTAGTACAAGGAGATAGGAAAGGATCAATTTGCATTCTTCTACATGATAACCACCAGTTGTGCCAGCACCATTTGTTGAAAATGCTGTCTTTTTTCCACTGGATGGTTTTAGTTCCCTTGCCAAAGATCAAGTGACCATAGGTGTTTGGGTTCATTTCTGGGTCTTCAATTCTATTCCATTGGTCTACTTGTCTGTCGCTATACCAGTACCATGCAGTTTTTATCACAATTGCTCTGTAGTACAGCTTTAGGTCAGGCATGGTGATTCAACCAGAGGTTCTTTTATCCTTGAGAAGAGTTTTTGCTATCCTAGGTTTTTTGTTATTCCAGATGAATTTGCAAATTGCCTTTCTAATTCGTTGAAGAATTGAATTGGAATTTTGATGGTGATTGCATTGAATCTGTAGATTGCTTTTGGCAAGATAGCCATTTTTACTATATTGATCCTGCCAATCCAAGAGCATGGGAGATCTTTCCATCTTCTGGAAATCAGTCTGGCAGTTCCTCAGAAAATGGGACATAGTACTACCAGAGGATCTCACAATACCTCTCCTGGGCATATATCCAGAAGAGGTTTCAACTCGTAAGAAGGACACATGCTCCACTATGTTCACAGCAGCCTTATTTATAAAAGCCAGAAGCTGGAAAAAACCCAGATGTCCCTCAACAGAGGAATGGATACAGAAAATGTGGTACATTTACATGATGGAGTACTATTCAGCTATTAAAAAGAATGAATTTATGAAATTCCTATTAAAAAGAATGAATTTATGAAATGGATGAACCTGGAGGGTTTCATCCTGAGTGTGGTAACCCAATCACAAAAGAACTCACATGATATGTACTCACTGATAAGTGGATATTAGCCCAGAAACTTAGAATACCCAAGATACAAGATACAAGTTGCAAAACACATGAAACTCAAGAAGAACGAAGACCAAAGTGTGTACACTTTGCCCCTTCTTAGAACTGGGAACAAAACATCCATGGAAGGAGTTACAGAGACAAAGTTTGGAGCTGAGACGAAAGGATGGACCATCTAGAGACTGCCACACCTGGGGATTCATCCCATAGTCAGCCTCCAAATGCTGACACCATTGCATACACCAGCAAGATTTTGCTGAAAGGACCCTGATATAGCTGTCTCTTGTGAGGCTATGCCAGTGCCTGGCAAACACAGAAATTGCTGCTCACAGTCAGCTATTGGATGGATCATAGGGCCCTCAATGGAGGAGCCAGAGAAAGTACCCAAGGAGCTAAAGGGGTCTGCAACCCTATAGGTGGAACAACAATATGAACTAACCAGTACCCCCGGAGCTTGTGTCTCTATCAAGCTGCCTATGTAGCAGAAGATTTAGGCCATCACTGGGAAGAGAGACCCCTTGGTCTTGCAAACTTTATATGCCTCAGGGGAACACCAGAGCCAAGAAGTGGGAGTGGGTGGGTAGAGGAGTAGGGGGGGGTATGGGGGACTTTTGGGACAGCATTTGAAATGTAAATGAAGAAAATACCTAAAAAATTATTGTTCCAATCTAATAACATGATGATGATGAAGAGGATGAGGAGGAGTTGGAGAAAGAGGACGATGAGGAAGGTAAGGAGAAGGAAAAGGAGGAGGGGAAGCAGAAGAGGAGAAGGAGAAGGAAGAGAGGAAGGTTTGTTTGTGTGTGTGTGTGTGTGTGTGTGTGTGTGTGTGTGTGTGTGTGTATAATATAGCTCTGTAGCTAAAATACAGAAGATATTTCCTTTCTTTCTTTACTGTTTTGAAAAATTAGCTCCAATTTATTCCTTAACAATCATTAGCATATCATCATTGAAATGATGGGGTTCATTGGGACATTTTCAGATATCTATGTCATACATTTGGCTCTTGCTCATCATGCATTACCTCTCTTGTCCCTTTTAACCTCTCTCCTCCCCTCCCCTCCCAACCCTAAATAGTTACCCTTCTGCTTAAATGCCATATGCATCTATACACACACACACACACACACACACACACACACACACACACACATATATATATATATATATATATAAAACATAGATTATAGAAACTAAAAAGAATGCAATAGTTCCTTCTGAGCCTGGCTTATTTTGCTTAACATGATGTTTTCTAGTTTTATCCATTTACCTGCAAGTGAAATACTTACACTCTTTATGTCTTATGTACTGGGCTTCCTTTATGTTGTCTGTTGGGAGCACAAAGGTCCTCACACTAACAGAGAAGCCCTAAGAGAACCAGGAATATTAATCAGGTAGGGGTGTCTCCTCAATAGAAGAGATAAAATCAAATGCCTGCATTTCAACCAAAAACCTGAGAGTGGATTTTGTTAATGACCTGCTAATCTTTTTACCATCTGTGGAGGCAGACCTCACCCACCTTTTGCTGTAGATTCAGACCTCACCCAAATTCCCCAAAATAATTATCTCAGACTCTTTCCTTCCTAGACTATTACCCATCCTTAGGGGAGATGTACTTTCCTTTCACAATTACTTTAGAGTGTCCTGCTCTCTATGCTATTGTTCAGAGACCAAATCAGATTCTAAGTCTTTTAGCTATAAAACCAGCCTCATGGTCACATGTACATTTTAAAGGAGTTTCTCTATAGTCACACCTAAACTTTACTGCTCATTGGAATGATTGTTGCCAGGAAACCTTTTCCCAAATTCTGTGTTTTAAATATGCTGACAGTGAGCCACCTGACATTACACTCTCCAAAATCTAATCCAGGTTAACTAAGTCAATCTGTACCTGGGTTTTCATTCTTATATCTTTTCATGGTTCACTTCTTGGTCTGATACCTTCAGGGATCCCCCTCAATAGTCACCCAATGATTGATATCTAGGCATTTCTTGACTTAACTATTATGAATAGTGACAGCGTTCATAATAACATGGATGTACAGGTGTCTCTGTTGTATGCTGACATCAATTCTTTAAAACAGAGAGACCATTTGAAATTTTTATGAAAAACAGTGGAAAAGTCTGGCTGTTTGATGACATTTTCGTGCAGTTAATCACTTATAATGGACTTTCAGTACTATTTTCTCAGCATTATCTATTGGCATACATTAAAATATGTACTTATATATCCAGAGGACACTGTTTTCATTCCTGACCTCTTTTTCTTGCAATCTTTCTACCCATTTGTAGTTAGGTAGGCTACTGATACTTATTCTATCACTTTACCATGTTGTGAATTTCTGCATGGAGAAGGCCATAATCATTTTATCTGGTCATAAAACTGAGCAAACCAATCTTGCAAGAACAATTCTGCCATTTAGTTCAGTCTCTTCCTCTTTGAAATTATTCTCTATATTAGCAATCTGCAAAGCCCTTAAAATTGAATTCTTGCACAGAGTAGCACCATGGACTATGGTGGCAGTACTGCTTAATTGTCACACAAATGTCACCTCTGCCTATCCTACAAGGCAGTAAGTAAAAGGGATTTAGACTGGTTCCTTCCTCACTGTCAAATTAAACACTAAATTTGAGTGTTGAAAATAGTCTGGAGGTGTAGTGATATGAGCCATAGGTTATTTACTATGTGGAGTCCACTGAAGTTCATTCAAACATTTGCCTGTTTTACTGCTTGTTTGTTCCTGAATATTTACTTCCCTGTAGCTTGCTTGATCATATCTCACCTATCTAAAGTTCATACTATTTAGATCATTCATCTAGGGATTGAAGAGTAGCGTCAAGCTTGCCCCAACTTTGCACAGCTAGTCCTGTCCTGTTACCTTACCTAGTGCCATTCCTTAGACACCATTGGAAGAAAAATCAGATAATCTCCTTTGTCTTCATTAATTTGATATAAACTTCAAACTTGCTACTTATAAGCCTTTGTAATTTACTGTGAAAGCCATAAAGGAGTGTTAAACCCTGCTCTTATTCCTAAAAGGTCATGTCTGTTTGTATATTTTTGTCATCTTGACTTAAGTTTATGAACAAACCATAGAAGATGCTTCCTCCCATGGAAACTTTTAGTATACTGAATTACAAGCTGAGTAAGTTAGGGCTCAAAGTCTTCAAACGTCGCCCCCCTTTTTCAGATTAGTTTTCTCTTACTCCCCTAAGAACACCACACATAATAACTGAAGTATACAGACTTCCTTTTTTGCCTGTGTGGCTCATGCCAGGCTGATGCCCACTCCTTTCCTAGAAGTTCCCCACTAGGTATATTGTATTTCTTTTTTTTAAAATATATTTTTATTAGGTATTTTCCTCATTTACATTTCCAATGCTATCCCAAAAGTCCCCATACCCTCCCCTCCACTCCCCTACCCACCCACTCCCACTTTTTGGCCCTGGCGTTCCCCTGTACTGGGATATATAAAGTTTGCATGTCCAATGGGCCTCTCTTTCCACTGATGGCCGACTAGGCCATCTTTTGATACATATGCAGCTAGAGTCAAGAGCTCTGGGGGTTACTGGTTAGTTTATGATGTTGTTCCACCTATAGGGTTGCAGATCCCTTTAGCTCCTTGGGTACTTTCTCTAGCTCCTCCATTGGGACCCCTGTGATCCATGGTATATTGTATTTCAATTGGGTAAAATTCTCTTATGCTTGGAGGTGCAGGGAAAACTAAGTGGAAACCAAAATTTTTGAAACGTAAAGATCACATTCAGATCTTGGGCTCTTCGGCCCACTGAATGATGTCTATATGAAAATTTCATGGATTTTTTTAGAGCTTCAGCATCTGCATCTGAAAAATAGAGGGATGATACTGCAAAGAAATCCAGCTTTAAGTTTATTTGTTTATTTATTTATTTACATCCTAAATGCTGCTCTCCCTCTTGGTCCCCCTATTCCCCAAATTTTGCCTCTGAAAGCGTAGCCCCTCCAGGTATACCCCACCCTGGGGGATCAAGTCTTTACAGGATTAGATGCCTCCTGTCCCACTAAGGCCACACAAGGCAGACCTTTGCTACATTTGTGACACGGGTGTGGAGGGAGGCTCAGACCACCTTGTGTATACTCTTTGGTTTGTGGTTCAGTCTCTGGGAGCTCCCAGAGGTCCAGGTTAGTTGACACTGTTGGGCTTCTTGTGGGGTTGCCATCTCCTTGAGAGCTGTCAGTCTCTCCCTTAACTCTTCCACAGTGGTCTCTACCAATGTTTGTCTGTGGGTATCTGCATCTGTCTCAGTCAAGTGTTGGTTAAAGCCTCTTAGAGTGCTAGGCTCCCGTTTGCAAGTACAACATAGCATCATAAATAGTGTGAGGGATTGGTGAGTGTCCGTGGGATGGGTTTCAAAAAGCCATTCCTTTAATCTCTGCTGCATCTTTGTCCCTGCATTTCTCCTAGACAGGACCAATTTTGGGTCAAAAGTTAATCAGGAGGTTTATTTAAGCAGAGTAACCCCATACTGATACTCCATGGTTAGTCAATAACTGCTATAGAACAATGGACATTACTACTATGAACTGTTCTCTCCTGTGGACCCCCAGGGATTCATCTTTTATTAGACTCAAGGTTGCATAAGAGTCATCATGGTTGCCTTGCACATGGTTCCCTGAAACTTTGCACAGAATTCTGTACCTAGCAGATACTCAGGTATATTAGATACCTTGTGGTTGCTGTAAAACTACAAATGGTCTAGGACCAGCAGGGTGAACAGATTGAGCAGTTCCAAGACCAGGCTTTTGCCTTAGCTGGAAAGACTTTAAAAAACAGGGTAATTGTGCAGAAGAAATGGCAGGTTTCATGTGATTTAAGACCATAAGGTGGCCCCTTTCTGTGGTCATTCACAAAATGAATCAGAAAAAGGGAGACAAGAAATGAGGCGAGCTACTCCCAGGTTCTTAGACCTTTTAAACAAGGAGAAGCAACCCAGTCATCAGTGATTAATCTTTGATGATTTTTCCTTTGGGCGTTATTTAGAAAGGGAATTTTAAATGAAATTAGTTGAACTCTCATGACCTTTTGCCCTACTAAAACCATCAAAAGAATTTGGATCTTGAATTTCAAAAACTATTCAACTCATCAACTTGTTTTTTCTTGAAATTCTAAATTTCCAGAAGTATGTTGAAACATTCAACATTTTGGCAAATAAATGTTAAGTGAAAGTGTCCTAGAAAAGGATAAACATAAAATCAAACCACATTAAAAATGAGCAGTATTGATCAGGTTCAAAAGGCCATTTTCTCTTTTAGTATATGGAAGCTGATAATATTCCTTGGTTTTCTCCTTTTTAACATCATGAGTAGATTGTGAATAGGGTAAGGCACCCTGGTATTGTTGTCAATAGATCCTAAAATCAATGTATTGGTTAGAATACATAAAATAGAAGAGAAAAACTGAGGATTGGACTGGAAGGACAGATTTTATGTAACTATCATCTGTGTTTTATGGATGCATATGCAACCAACTTATGTGTGTACCAACATACAGTGTATTTCCCACTGTGAGCATTATTCAAAACTTTTGAAATTTCCTAATTGTCTAGTATATGCTGCTTTGTTTATAAATTATTGTTGATGGCAATAATTGGTGCTTGGGAAAGCACACACCTATGGAACATCAAAAATATCAGGTTGTGGGTGCTGAGGTAGGAGAAAGGGGAAGGAGAAAGGACATGATCCTTCACTCGACAGTGTACTGTGCACAGAACCATGGTAATGTTTTCCCCATGTCATTTTGCTATGTCTATACATGGATTCATGTGATATCATGCAGCTCACAGAAGCAAGAAAAGTGGAAGGAATCTTATTGATGTTTGGCTATGGTCTTCAAAATACCTGGCACTCTCCTACCATTGTTATATAAAATCCCCTTATTTTGAATCTACTTGGATATGTTTTACATAGTTGAAAGCATCCTTCTTAAACTGAAAGTAGGCCTTCCTAAACTCTGCACTCACGAACCCTTGTCATTCATCACATGCATATATATGTGTGTGCGTGTGTATGTGTGAAATAGGTATAGAAATCAGCCATTAAAACAATTCTTTGATATACATATAATTTTACCATTTATTAAAAGTGGAAGTGAAATTACATGATAATAATAGTGCCACATGTATTCATTTTTTACATTTAGGATTAAATATTTGCTGAATATTGATACTGTAAGACACAGAACATCCTCAGTTTTGATTGTATAATTGTCAGTGTTAAGCACACTGCTTTACATCAGTTCACAGTGTAAATAAAACTGTAGATGTATGCTTAGGATCATTTTAGAAATTATTGGAAATTTGGAAATTCTGTCCTAATTGCAAGTAAAAATTAAAATAAATAATTTTTTAAAAAGTGTGTGTGCATGTGTGTGTGTATGTGTGCATGTGTGCCACCTAGTGTGAGTGCCCTCATAGGCCAGAAGAAACTGTCAGATGTTCTGGGGCTGGAGTTACAATCTGTTGTGAGCCATCTGATGTTGGTGCTAGGAGTCAAAATCAAGTTCTCTTGAAGAAGAGAAAGAACTCTTACCCATTAAGTCTTCACGATAGCCCTTTGTTAAGTTATTTTAATGAAATACATGTTAGCGTTTTAAGATAAAATATTCCAATACAAAGTTATACTAAATTGATACTTCATGCTGAGGAATGATAGTAGGAAAACATTAAAACTTTGCTTTCTGTAATTAAACCATTATGTTTCTAGTAGAGCAGAAAATTTCTCTTGTACAGTAAAATCACTGGAATAGTCCCAAATCTGAGCTCAGGTGAGTCAGGCAACCTTTCCTGGTGCTGTGCGGTGAGTGGGCTTGAGCACTGCAAAATGCACAGGTTGTATGTTCAGGACTGAGGTTGCAATCAAATTACAAGAAGCAGCATGAATATGTGGTTCTGGGGACAACATCAACTCATTACGTGTTTGATTGTGAATTGAGTTTTGGAGGTTGTATGCTTGTAAATCTTTTACTGGTGACAACTTCTTCACGATTTCCACATTTAGTCAAATAACTAGAAGCTGTGTCTTAAAGAATAAATAAAACTTATTTGAGGAAGACTGAAGAAATTGTTCCCTTGTACAAGTCTGGAGGGAAGTCTCAGAAAGCTACACTAGAACAGATATCAGATGAGAATGAATTCCACTTCTGGCATTTATTAGTTGTGTTAAGGCTTCAGTTCAGAAGACTCAAAATCAGAGAACATGTTTAGCATTTCTCTATATTCTACTTTATGTTACAGCAGAAAATGTGTGAGTATGCATAGGTTCATGAACATGGGCTACTTAGGTGTGCAACATCTTTTAGATAGTAATTACTTGAAGTAAATATTTAGACTATTGACTTGCCATCATTGTTAAGGATGGAGTGAAAGTAAGGAGAAATTGGAAGCAAGGGAGCAATATGGTAACAGATAGGGGTGTCTACACATTGAAGGTTTCATAGAAAGCACACTGAGAAGGAGGGATGCAGGATGTGCTAGCGATATAGACTTGACAGATAATCTGAATGAAGGGAGGGTAAACAAAAATCAATCAGATCTCAGTGGATGATTTCAACCCTGGAAGTTTGGATTTGGGAAGCAATGATCTGTGCAGTGGGAAGAGGGGAGATGGAGGAGAAAATATTCTGAATTTCCCTCAGGGGTAACACTGTGTTTCTCCATGGTTTATGTATTCATTTCTCACTTTATAGATAACAAGACCAAGTTCAGCAAAATGGAGAGGCTTCTAATGAGTGATATAAATTCTTCAAAACTTCAGATTTCCTATTGGTCCTTTATCCAATGCTGCCTCGAGCTTAGACTATGCATGACCAGGACAAGAAAAAGAAACCATAAGATGACAGGTCTCAGGAGAAAGACAGAAGAAGCAGGTTACACATTTTTCATGCAGATGGGAAGAAAAGAATGGGAAGCCAAGAAAGTTATATTGAGCTTAAGAACAGATCCTTTTATTTTCTTCTTTACTTTTTGAGACAGAGTCTCACTGAGTAGATCAGATTGGCCTTGAACGCAGAGGATTTCTCTGCCTCATGGATACCACGAGGTTTTTTAATGAAGAAAAATATGGTATGGAAAAGATGAATGGAAGTACATGAAGAAGTATGAAGTGAGAAGCCAACTGGGAGGAGCATTCAATAGGGCATTTGAACTGAAAGCCAACCAGAAAATGTGCAGATGGAGTCAGATTTCATTGTGCTGCCACTTGAGAGAATAACGGAGCAAACATCACAAACAGGTCAGAATTGTATTGTTGGACACCAGAAAGATACTGGCAACTACTGCGAGTTTCAGGAAAACGTGAGTCCACGAAGAATCACAAAGGCAAAAAAGGAGGATATATTTTTTGGAAATAAAAAGTAAAGAAGACAATTTGAAGATGTTTTCATTAAGGGAGAAAAGAAACAACAGAGAAGATAGAAGTAAAGGGAGAAACAGAAACAGGAAGGCAGCATGTGGTGAGCTCCTGGGGACATAAGGAAGGGGTTAGCTACAGAGCAAAGAACCAGCCCACCCACCTCGACTAGGAAAACACAGACAGAATTCAAGTCTGGTGTGTAGGAGGAAGCTGCTTTGTAATACTGAAGAAGTAAAGGCGAAGACTGGGAGATCTTGACATGCTGCAACTTCTGCCTGAAACATCTAATGACTCAGGGAGGAGAAAGCAGAACTTTGGAGCACTAGAGTTTACAATTAGTGACCATGTACAAAGACATTACCTAAGCATCCCCAAATGGCATCGCAGTCCCTTCTCCTGCTCCAAGTTCAAAGTGGCACTGGTTTTGGGGAGACTCTGCTTGTGGCTCCTCTCTAACTCATAATGAAATGTAGTGCCCTTTTACTCTAATGATCTTTTTGGTATGTTAGAAAGATACTTTGACTAGGGATCCTTAGAGTTGGAGTGTGTAAATTCAGTGAGATGATATACAGTAGAGATGATGAAAGGCTAATGGCAGAAACTGGCCAGATAAGGTAGGAACCGCAAAGCGGTAGTCCCCAGTCTATCCTTATTGAGAGAGAGTTTTGGTTCCAGGTTCATTACTATCTTCGCTCTCAGATGAGCACTTGTGTTTATATTCTGTAAGCCAGGACATGACAGACACTGACAGGAGGCACTTGGACACTCATGAGTGAGTAACTGGACTGAGCTATCCATTCTCCTCCCTGTGTCTTACCACAGTTTCTGCCCCAAAGTCCTTTAAAAAGGCCAGAGGCAAAGCAGTTAGATGCTTTCTAGTTTCCTAGACCCTCTCTTGCTACATAGCAGTCTGTAGTATATAATAAACTCCTTTCTAAGACAGACCCTCTGTGATCTGTGAATCTCATCACATGAATTTATAAGATAGGAATCAAGAGGCCTCTGACTTATTGAAAGTTTTGTAAGAGTATGATTATCTGAGACCAAAGTCTTTAGTTAAAGCCCACCTGAGGGAAGAGGAAACTTCTTCAAATGCAAAGATGCCCATATCAGCAAGGACAGTGACAATGATGACAAACAGTCATCACAGTAGAAAAGGTATCTGTTAGTATTAAACTTTAATCACTCAGATATGGTTATTCCTGTGGCGGGTCACATGCTAATCCAGTCTGCTGTGCTGAGTATATCAATTTGTTTAGTCTCTTCAGCAGTTCTATACAGTTCCTACAGATTCTCTCCAAGTCTATAGGGAGAAAAAAGACACAGTGAACTCAATTGCCCCTGAGATTCTACCTCACAACTGTCAGAAAGACTAAGATCAAAAACTCTGGCGACAGCAGATGTTGGCAAGGATGTGGAGAAAGGGGAATGTTTCTCCATTGCTGGAGGGATTGCAAATTGATACAACCACTCTGGAAACCAGTCTGGCGTTTCCTCAGAAAATTAGAAATAGTTCTACCTGAGGACCTAGCTATACCACTCCTGAGCATAGACCTAAAAGATGCTTCAACATATAACAGGAACACATGGTCCATTATGTTCATAGCAGCCTTATTTATAATAGCCAGAAGCTGGAAACAACACAAATGTCCATCAACAGATGAATGGATACAGAAAATGTGGTACATTTACACAATGGAGAACTACACAGCTATTAAAAACAATGATTTCATGAAATTTGCAGGCAAATGGATGGAACTTGAAAATATCATCCTAAGTGAGGTAACCCAGCCACAAAAGAACACACATGGTATGTACTCACTGATAAGTGGATATTAGCCAAAAATAAGCTTGAAATATCCACAATACAACTCCCAGACCATATGAACCCAAGAAGAAAGATCACACCAAAGTGTGAATGCTACATCCCTACTTAGTAGCAGGAAGAGAATAGTCTCTGGGATGTAGAGGGAAAGAGGAATCTGGGAGGGAGAGAGGAGGGGGAGAGAAAAAAGGGGAGCAGTTCAAATATGGGACAAGATGGAGGAGAATTACAGAGGGTCAGGAATTTGAAAGTAGGTGTGTAGCAGTCAGGGAGGGAGAACTTGGGGTAGCCACTAGAAAGTCCCAGATGCCAGGGACCCAAGAGGTTCCCAGGACCCAACAGGGAAGACTTTAGCTGAAATACCCAACAAAGGGGAGATAGAACCTGTAGAGACCAAATCCAGTGGATAGCCATGGCCCCCAATTGAAGGATGGGGCCACTAACCCACCTCAAAAACATTAATCTGGAATTCCTCCTGTCAAAAGGAAATGCAGGGACAAAGAGTGGAGCAGAAACTGAAGGAAAGGCCATCCAGAGACTGCCCCACCTAGGGATCCATCCCATCTGTTGACACCAAACCCAGACACTACTGCTGATACCAAGAAGTGTTACTGACAAAGAGTCTGGTGTAGCTGTCCCCTGAGAGTCTCTGTCAGAGCCTGACCAATACAGATGCGGATGTATATAGCCAAAATTTGGACTGAGCACAGGAACCACAATGGCAGTTAGAGCAAGTACTGTAGGAACTGAAGGGGTTTGCAACCTCATAAGAACAACAATATCAACCAACTAGACCTCCCAAAACTCCCAGGGACTAAACCAACAAGTAAAGAGTACACAGGAGGTACCCATAGTTCCAGCTGGATATGTAGCAGAGAATTGCCTTATCTGGCATGACTGGGAGGGGAACCCTTTGGTACTATGGAGGCTTGATGACCCAGGATAGGGGAATGCTAGGCTGCTGAGGCAGGAGTGGGTGGGTGGGTGGGGGGAGTACCCTCATAGAGACAGGGGGATAGAGAAGGGGATGGGGGCTTGTGGAGGGGAAATTGGGTAGGAAGATAACATTGGAAATGTAAATAAATAAAATAACCAATAAAAAATTAATAATGCAGCCAGAGTTCAATCTAAATGATCTGGATCCAGAGAAAAGATTTTGAAAATTAAAAAGTCATAGTTTGCAACATGTTCTTGCAAAAGAAACAGAATAGGCTCTGCATGCCTTGTGAGAGTGGCGATATTTTGAGTTTATTCAGTGCTGATTACTTTAAGTACCTGTTTTGCCAATCCTCTAATCTTACTAGTCTCTTAATAACAATGTACATTCATCATGCTCACGCCTTTTCTTTCCTGAAAATCATGGCCTTCCACCTTTATGTAAGGAAAATAAACCTCTGATGCTTCTCCTTAATGTTCATTTCTGTGAGCAGCAGCAGGTGTTGGGAAGGACACATGTTTTATAATGAATGGCTGCTAGGAATAAGAGGTGCCAGCCAATTGGCATATCAGGAATAATGACTAAAGTGAGAGGAAAGGGGCTATTGAAAAGCCAGAGAAAATTCTTTACTATATCACAAAATTTGTGGCAGGAATTTTTAAATGTTTCTTTAGTGTCACCTTAATGATCTCCATCTCTAGTAGTTGTTGTAGAAAAATGTAGTCAGATTTCATAGCTGACATGTTATGCTGAGAGTAGCTTATGGTAACAGGTAATATTATTGGTTTATTGGGCTGTTCCACACAACCCACTGTGCCTGGTAAGAACCCACTGCTCTCAATTATGGGGTGGCTTAACAAAGATTATTTGTGGCATCTTCTAATTCAACCACTCTTCTAATTCAACCAGGTAGTAGTTATAGTTGCTGTCACTACCTAAGAATTTGTCCAGAAAAAAAGGCCAAAGACACTGAGTCAAGGTGACATTAATAACTTCAGATCCAGGGGGCACAACAAGGAGGATTCTGGGTTTCATATTCCAGAACAAGGAATTGGATAGAGATACACGGAGAGCCACAAATGGAGACAATTTGTTAGATCCATTTTAAGTGTGTAAATAGGCTGGGATGGATGGAGTGCAGCATTCAAACACCAACCATTGTGCAATGTTCTTTATTGATGCTTGGCAGACATTGACTGTCATGCTGGAGTCAGCATACAATATGTCAGTTCACTGTGTTTTAGGGCTTTGAGACCCTTGTCAGCTGTGATTAGGAGATTATATTGTTACTTTCTACCAGTCTCATCTTATATATAGCAGCCATCCCAGGTTAGTTCTACAGCACAAAGAACAATGTATTGAGAATGTGAAAAGTACACTTCTACTTTGAAAATTGTCCATGTGCTTTTAAGAAAAAGTTTGGTTAAAAAAGCAGTTATTGATTCAGAATGGTAAGAACAAGGAAAGAAAAAAAACAAACCAGTGTGGGATTGTGGGATCTGCACAGCAAGCGTGGAGATGTCAACATCAGCCCACACAACAAACTCAGGGTCAGCTGTGGTTTCAGTTAATAGGACAATCTGGACCCAACTGAAAGAAAGTCGATTGCAAACTCATAGGGTCTCAGAAGTCTGAAAACTGCCTAGACTTTTTGCCATAGCATTACTGCCTCCTGGATGTGTTTCAGCTTGCTGCTAAGGTACTTTATTTGATCTGTTTCATTTTTATTCTAAGGTCTGCTTGACATTAAGGATAACCTGGATCTATTAAGGATAATGGATCTATTAAGGCCTATCTTGTTGAAAAATAATTTATAGATTAGGAAAAGACAGAAGGGGTCTCTGATACAAGATTGAAAATGTATCAGATATATTAGACTAGAATAGGTAGTCTGTAGTCTTGTTCATTTTGCTACTTCATGGGTAAATACATATATTACATGTTTTATAAATATCTTATCTGTCATACTGGCACAGTGTAACATACTACTGATGTC
Source organism: Mus caroli (assembly GCF_978045245.1). NCBI lineage: Eukaryota > Metazoa > Chordata > Mammalia > Rodentia > Muridae > Mus > Mus caroli. The sequence goes on from NW_028227264.1 coordinate 35,782,911, forward strand.
TCTAGAGATACCAGTATAAACATAGGTATTTAGTTATGTTTGGGAACACAGATATTTGTAATTGGATTATTTTGAGTGTAAGATGTTGAATAGATAGGGTTGATATCATTCTAGCTCTTGGAAAGAAACTCTAAATTTTTCCAGATTTATTTTTTATTAACATAATATCCAAAGTAATCGTATCTAAACAGTGAACGTGCTATGTATTTTTTCCTATCCCTCAGGTTTGTGCTATATTTCCAGTAAAGCCAAAAGCCTATCTTGGTTAATAAAGTCTCCTTGATATTTCACAACTGTGACATTTTCTCCTTGAAGTTTTGTTTTGGCCTTTTTATTACAGATGGTAAAATGCAAAGTTTCCCATACCTGCTTAAGAATCTGCAGGGTTTGGACTCCTTGTCCTTAGAGACAACTCTTCTGGTTTCTGCTCTATAAGCAAATAGGCTTCTTTCAGTTTTTCAAACTCTTTAGGCTGTTTTCCTAGTCCAGGATGCTATTTCACCAAAATGATCTCCTTTTACTTTAAAGTCACATTCTCTAGTATCTCCCCTTATTGTTGCATATGGAACTCTCCATGTCCTCTCCCCGCCTATCTTAGGAACTACTTTGCTTCCTTAGTAATACTTACAGTGTATTTACTAACCTAACTGTTTTCATCTCTATTTAATTATGAGCTATGTGAGGTGAGGGGCCGTATGCTTATTCCTAAGCTTAGCAGAATGTATTAGACATGGTAGGTATTTGACAATGGTGTAATTGATAGATCCTTGAGCTTAGGAAAGAAACTATGATAAATGTGCCACCAAGGTGGCATAGGGAGACAGAAAAACAAAATAAAGCTGTTAGATGGGTTGTATGAAGATTAATAGTATTTTATAGTAGGTCAAGACCAGTGGACTGTTTTAGAGCAGGGAGTGTATGTCATGTGGCCTATGGTTAGAAAGACTGATATGCCAAGCACACAGCAGATCAGGTTATAATAAAAAGGTAGTCTTTAGAGGACCAATAAAAAAGGGGGGGAGGAGATAAAGACACTTAGCAGAGCATGTGGGGTAAGAAGTGTGGATTTAAATGTTGAATATACTTATACAGATAAGATTTGGTTTTGTTTCAGGAGATAATTTAGTCAAAACAATGTGTTTGGGCGTAATTAGAGAAAGCACAGTTAAAATGATTCTTTTCCTCAGGACATAGTCTTAAGGGCACACCTTCCCAGAGACACCTGAGCATAAGAAGCAGTAGGGCTATCTTTGATTTGAGGGCTCTCTAGTCACATCTAGGATAAGAAAATTGAAGAACTGTTCTCTTATTTTCACATACTGTACTGGCTATTTTTGTGTCAACTTGACACAGCTGGAGTTATCACAGAGAAAGGAGCTTCAGTTGAGGAAATGCCTCCATGAGATCCAACTGTAAGGCATTTTCTCAATTAGTGATCAAGGGGGAAAGGCTCCTTGTGGGTGGGACCATCCCTGGGCTGGTAGTCTTGGGTTCTATAAGAGAGTAGGCTGAGCAAGCCAGGGGAGGCAAGCCAGTAAAGAACATCCCTCCATGGCCTCTGCATCAGCTCCTGCTTTCTGACCTGCTTGAGTTCCAGTCCTGACTTCCTTTGGTGATGAACAGCAGTATGGAAGTGTAAGCTGAATAAACCCTTTCCTCCCCAACTTGCTTCTTGGTCATGATGTTTGTGCAGGAATAGAAACCCTGACTAAGACACATACTTAAATATTTCCCAATACAGTGGTCACACAGAACGCCATATATGGTTTCCTAATGGAGTCTTGTGGGAAAAAAGGACCAAGTTTCATATCTTTGAGAAAAGCTGTATCATTTGATAGAACACAGAATTTTGAGCCACAACTACAAGGATTGAGTTTTGCTTCTGTCCTACACAGGCTGTGTAAGAGTCCCACCAACCATTTAACCAGTGTATTCTGATCCTGAAAGTAGAAGTGACTTTTATTCTAACATAATAAAGACTTCTAAATTAGGAGCTGGTTTACAAACCTTGTCGGGTAAGAGTCACCTGCATGATGGCTCTTCATCTTTCCCAACCACCTATAGCATGTTATCTCTCATTTTACCCTGAAGTCAGTGGAAGGGGTGAGCTGATAGGATGGATGAACAAGAAGAAAACTAAGGAACTAAACCTCAGCAGTAAGCTCGCTACCCCAGAAATGGTGCCTCACTAGTGTAGCAGTTGGCTTCACACTGTGTTTCACATTTAAAATCACTAGGGGGTGGTCAGCATCAGATAGCTAATGCTATTTGAGTTTCCTTGGGGTGTGTCTATGGACCATGGCCAACTGATGATTAGGGGACTTTCCTATTATATCATCACTGTTATTGGTAACAAACGGATACATATTTGGCATTAAATGGATCTTTACAGTGTCTGCATGAAGGACTCTTTGGAGTCTTGAATGTGATAAACAGACTCTAGAAAATTTCTCAGGCATGTATTTATCACTACTTTCAATTACAAATCAGAGGACTCATGAAGTCTCTCCAGAGAAATCAGTCCATGGTCCCAGAGTAAGATTCCTGCCCATAAAGTAATAACTGAACTTTGCATATTAACAGACTGTGTTTTCAATTTTGTTTTGTTTGCCTTGTTTAATTTTTTTTTAGTAAGATTATTTTATGTCATAAATAATCCTGGAGAGTCTGGCATGGGGCTAGGAACAGTTTTAAGCAGCCTTTCTGTCTTCTTCCTAACCACTGAGTAGGCTAACACTGACTTGGGGATCATGGCAGACCTCTGGGTTGCTTGTAGATGGGATCTTGGAGGTCTGAGAGTAGTATTTCCAAGAAGATCCATGGCTTTGTGATGCCTTTCAGTCCCAAACACACACACACACACACACACACACACACACACACAACACACACACACACACACACACAATTTATCACATCTTTGAGGAATCTACACAGCACCTTGCAAGCCGGTCAGACCACCACAGAACACAAAGATGTAAACGTGAAGTTTTGAAAATATGAAGTCTTTCTATTAAAATGCCCATATTAGAAGTGCATCAAAATGAATAAATCGTATGTCATGAGACAGATTTTCCCCAAATTTCTTTTTTTTTTTTTTTGATAACTAAAATTTGAATTCTTCACTTAGAGAAGATGCATATGACTATATTTATTTTGGTATCTCTTACAATAGCAGATGTTTAACTGTGTTAACACCTGAGATTTAGTTCTCAAGTACTACTTTAGAAAATCAAAAAATGTACCAATGTTCTTTAAATTAACCAAGTGCAAAAATGATTGAAAAACTAAAGTTAAGGGGCTGTGTAAGAACAGAAAACACTCCTACTCAGCCACTTTACACTTAATGTGAACATGACTAATGCTGACATTAGATACAACTTTATAGATGTGCATATGAATCTAAAATCAGGTTTATTTAGGTAAAACAAAATATTTATCAGTTAAGTCAGTCTCTAAGATGCTGAATAAAAGCCACTATAGGGACATACATTATCATCTCCAGCACCATTACAGCTATTAACTCAGCTAGTTTGCTATTCTAAAGGTCTTCTTCAAGTTGCTTTCTTGCTATTTTCCTTTGGTCTTCATTACAAATAGAAGCATCATAAACTGTTTACCAAAAACTTTTCCTGAAAACTTATGTCTCTGGGTCGTGGCGAGGTGGCTGAGTAGGAGTGTTTTCTGTTCTTACCCAGGATCAGAGTTCAGTTCCTAGCACACACATGGCGTCCCACAACTGCCTGTGGGATACCCTTTAGAACAGCAGACTAACTAGATTAATAGGTAGCTGTAATGATAATGGAGATGATACTTTATGTGCCTGTAGTGGCTTTCATTCAGCATCTTAGAGGTTGACTTTACCGATAAATAGTTTTCTTTTATGCAAATGGATTTTTAAACCATACGGTGTCATTTCTCTCTCTTTTGGTGTGCACAGAATTATAGAGTGATTTATTGAATTAGTGACAGCCTCAGATAAAGCACCATTTCCCCAAGGGGAAAAATGATTTTAGTCCCAGGTTAAAAAAAACTAAAAAAAAAAAAAAAAAAAAAAAAAAAGATAAAATGTTCACTAATATAAAGTTGATATTTTTCTAAATATTTATACTTATTTTTTGTGGGGTGTGTGTGTGTATGTGTGTGGTATATGTATGTGTAGGTATCTGTAGGGGTTAGAAGGAGTATCATGTCTCCCAAAGCTGAATGCTCAGGCAATTGTGGGATACCATGTCGGGGCTGGAAACTGAATTCTGGTCTGTTATAAAAACAAAAAACATGCCTCAGCTACCTCTCTAGAACCCAGAGACATCTTTTCAGGGAAAAAAATCTTAGTCACAAAAACAGGAAAAGAAATATTATAAGTTACAAAGTGATTTTTAAGCCAGGAGTGGTGGCGCATGCCTTTAGTCCCAGCATTTGGGAGGCAGAGGCAGGTAGATTTCTGAGTTCAAGGCCAGCCTGGTCTACATAGTGAGTTCCAGAACAGCCAGGGCTACACAGAGAAACCCTGTCTCGAAAAACCAAAGCAAAGTGATTTTTAAAATTAGGTTAGGACAAGTCATTCTGTGTAAATTTAGAAAATGTTACAAGTCATTTTTTTTTCTGAGTGCCCCAACCCAGATTTTTGAGTAGCTAATTTCACTATGTAGCCACCCAATTACATGTATTAGCAACTTGCCTCCAGAAATGAAAGAAAACATTGGAGTGTTTGATAAATTACAATTAAGAAATTGTCTTATAGAAATAAAACTCAATTATAAATATTGCCACACAGATGGTAAGTTCTACTCAGGTAGGTGTTTTCTTGAAGAGCCCAGTGTATTTAGGGAGTTGGAAACACCTTGACCAGTTGTGAACCTTTATATTAATCACTGTCCAGTAGTTTCAAAAGAGAAGCTCCTTTAATGAGGTCTGAATGCTGTACTATTCTATAATCAATATCTATTGCTTATTAAGGTTTTTTTAACTAAACTCTACATTTTATAAATCTACTGGCAAAAGTCCCAACATATAACTTTATAGTTGAACTCCTATGAGCAGTATCTTTAATAACTATAAAGATATTCTTTCTTATTGAAATGATTGAATATTGATAATATGCTTAATTTAACTAGCTTATTTATCTAGGGTAAGATGAATGATACCCCTTTTTTATAGCACTGGTATCTTTCTTATATATTTCTTGTATATTTTCTTCACAGTACAGCCACAACAACAAATAATATCTTCATGCAGGCCTCTCCATACCCCTTAAAGACCTAGAAAGTAGCTCTTAAGGAAAGTTATAGTGTATCAACATTTGCTCATGGATATTAGTTCTGTTTAGTTGAATATATTTTAAAGCTATTAATATTTTTATTGATTAAACTGCTCTAAGTGTTACTATAGTTGGGAGAATGAGATTTTTCCCTTTTGATAATCTTTTTTATTTAATCTTTTTTTTTTACACTCCAGATTTTATTCCCCTTCCAGTCCATCCTTTGACTTTTCCACATCCCATACCTCTTCCCCATCCCCTGTCTCCACGAGGATGTCCCCACCCCTACCCCCCAAACCTTACTAGACTTCTAAACTCCCTGGGGCCTCCTTGAGGGTTAGGTGCATCTTCAGTGACTGAACTCAGACCCTGCAGTTCACAGCTATATATGTATTGGGGACCTCATATCAGCGGGTGAATGCTGCCTGTTTGGTGGTCCAGTGTCTGAGAGATCTCAGGGGGCTCAGGTTAATTGAGACTCCTGGTCCTCCTACAGGGTTGCCCTCTTCCTCAGCTTCTTCCAGCCTTTCCTTAATTCAACCATCAGGGCCAGCAGCTTCTGTCTATTGATTGGGTGGAAATATCTGCATTTGACTCCTTTAGCTGTGTGTTTGGTCTTTCGGAATGCAGTCATGCTAGGTCCCTTTTCATGAGCATTCATAGCCTCAGGAATAGTATCAGGCCTTTGGGCCTCCCCTTGAGCTGGATCCCGCTTTGGGCCTGTTGCTTGACCTTCTTTCCTCAGACTCCTCTCCATTTCCATCCCTACAGTTCTTTCAGAGAGGAACAAATATGAGTCAGAATTTTGACTGGAATAGCAACCCCATCCCTCAATTGATGCCCTTTCTTTCTGCTGGAGGTGTGCTCTACAAGTTCCCTTTCCCCACTGTAGGGCATTTCATCTAGGATCCATCCCTTTGAGTCCTGAGAGTCTCTCACCTCCCAGGTCTCTGGTATATTCTGGTAAGTCCTCCTAACCTCCTACTTTCTGAGATTGTCTGTTTCCACTCTTTCTGCTTGGGCTCAAGTTTTCAGTCCTTTTCCCCTACCCAATTCAAGATTATATACTCTTCTCCCCCTACCTTGTCCCCTTTCTCTCCCAGGTTCCTCTCTCCCTCTGCCCTTGTGGTTGATTTCTTCTCCCTCCCAAGTGGTACTGAGGTGTTCTCCCTCAGGCTCTTCAGCTTGTTGACCTTTTTGAGTACTGTGGACTGTATCGTGGGTATTTTGTACATTTGGGGGGGGGTATTATCCACTTATTAGTGAATACATACCATATATGTTCTTTTGGGTCTGAGTTACCTCACTCAGGATGATATTTTGTAGTACCATTCATTTGCTGGCAAAACTCAGGATGTCATTTTTCTTAATAGCTGAGTAGTATTCCATTGTGTAATTGAATCACGTTTTCTGGATCCATTCTACTCTTGATGGACAACTGAATTGTATCCAGCCTCTAACTATCACAAACAAGGCTGCTATGAACATAGTGGAACATGTGCCCTTGTGGCATGGTGGGGCATCTTTTGGGTATATGCCCAAGAGTGGTATAGCTGGGTCTTCAGGTAGATCTATTTCCAATTTTCTGAGGAACCTATCTCCAGATTGATTTGCAGAGTGGTTGTACCTGTTTGCAATCCCATCAGCAATGGAGAAGTATTCCTCTTTTTCTACATTCTCTCTGACATTTGTTATCACCTGAGGTTTTTAAATTAGCCACTCTAATTTGTGTAAGGTGGAATCTCAGAGTCATTTTGATTTGCATTTCTCTGATCACTAAGGACTTTGAACATTTCTTTAAGTGCTTTTCAGTCATTAGAGATTCCTCAGTTGTGAATTCTCAGTTTATTTCTATTCCCCATTTTTAAAATTTGATTGTTTGGTTTTTTGGTGTTTAGCTTCTTGAGTTCTTTGTATATTTTGGATATTAGCCCTCTATCAGATGTGGGGCTAGAGAAGATATTTTCCCTAATGTATACATTGCTTATTTGTCTTATTAATTGTATTCTTTGCCTTACAGAAGCTTTCCAGTTTCATGAGGTACCATTTATTAATTCTTGATCTTAGAGCATGAGCCATTGGAGTTTGGTTTAGGAAATTTCCCCTGTGCCAATGAGTTTAAGGCTCTTTCCCAATTTCTCCTCCATTAGATTCAGTGTATCTGCTTTTATGTTGAGGTCTTTGATCCACTTGGACTTGAGTTTTGTGCAAGGTAACAAATATGTATCTATTTTCATTCTTCTACATACAGGCAGCCAGTTAGACCAGCACCATTTATTGAAGATGATTTTTTTGTTGTCTTATTGTTCTAGCTATTACTTCGAGTATTATATTGAATAGATATGGGAGAGTTGCCATCCTTGTCTTGTCCATGATTTTAGTGGGAGTACTCCAAGAACCTCTCCATTTAATTTGATATTGGCTGTTAGCTTGCAGTGAATTGCTTTTATTATGTTTAGGTATGGGCCTTAAATTCCTGATCTCTCTAATACTTTTAACATAAAGAGGTGTTGTATTTTGTGCTTTTTCTGCATCTAAGGAGATGATCATGTGGTTTTTTTTCCTTTGAGTTTGTTTATGTAGTGGATTATGTTAATGGATTTCCATATATTAAACCAACCTTGCATCCCTGGGATGATCATGGGGAATGATGGTTTTGATGTGTTTGTGGATTCAGTTTGCAAGAATTTTCGTGAGTATTTTTGCATTGTTATTCACAAATGAGATTGGTTTGAAGTTTTCCTTTTTGGTTGGACCCATGTATAGTTTAGGTATAATAGTAATTGTGGCATTAATGCTAGCACTGGTTATAAGGTTTATTTTTTGGAGACTGTTGTTGCAAGAGGTACATTAAGGAGGATGTAGCTAGGTTGAACAGGTGTTGTCCTGACACTGATTTTACCTAGGGGTGACAGCACAAATGGGACAGGGGAATCTATATAGGCATTCATCCACAGCCAAAAGCTGAATCAGGTGAAAGGAGCAGGGTTTAAAAAACAGATGTTAGAAAAATTCTTAGCTCAAGTAGATTTTTGCTATGCGTGGTTCCTAGAAGTAAGAATGGTAATATATAACTGACTAGGGAAAGAGAGAAAAAGAGAGGCAGAAAATGAAGGTTCAGAAAAATAGTTGTCCCCTGTCTAGGACACATTACCAAAAGAAAAGGAAAATGGATATAGGCTATATCAGAACTCTCCTAGGGACAGGAGGAAATCAGGAGATTTCCTGCTTCCTCTCTGGCTCCTACTGGAGATATCCTTAGTTCAGGTTATATTTAGGTCCCTTTGGGACATCAAGTACTCTTCCCTCTCTGTCGATTGTTTCTCCTTAGTGTACCAATCTGTCCACGTGTCAATTTATGTCTGTTTTTCTTTTGTTGTTTGAATGATTGTTGTCCTATGTTTCATGTTAAAAAGAAAAAAATGGTTAAAATTTTATCTGCTGGCTTCCCATCCCATGATTTAGTTTAAGTTGTTTAAAAAGGCAGTCTCAATAGGCCTTTGGAACCCTGCACTGTAGCTGGGAGTCAAACACACCTGGAGAAGCCCTCCTAGGGGCTGATGAGAAAAGTCTCTGCAAATGTGTTTATTGGGTTCAGCAAGTAACAAGGTGCTTTTTCTCTTGAAATTACAGCTAGAAATAATAAGAAAGTTTTGTTTGGTCTAAATATATAGGATGTGTGTAACCACTTCATTTTTGTTTTTGACTGTCTTTAAGGTATAAATGTGTTCTACATGTCTCGGTTATAGAGTATTCGTTCATCAGTTATTGGGTATGATTAGAAATTTCTAACATTGATAATGGAAAGTAAGCTTAAACTGATAACTCAGGCTTGGAATCATTCTAAACAACAACATATGGCATCAGCCAACTCAGGAAAGCAGGACTCTTATGATACTTCTAAATTGAGACAACATTTTATGTAATTCTTATCCTAGAAACTAGACTTATAAAGAATAGGATTAAAAAAAAATTCTCCTTAATAATGTATTAAAAGCTGCACTATAATGCATTCATTTTTTAAGAACTGGCAGCCAAACTTTGTAATGTGAAAGTAATACTCTTAATATTGATTTTTAAAGAGAATGGATGGTTTTCACTGTTAAAAATTGGGTTTTGTTTTCCAAAATTATGGTTAAACTCTATCATTGCAAAAGAAACTTAAAATTTTTAGTTAAACTGTCAGTGTTTCATTGGCTGCAGTTTGTTGTTTGATCTCAGGATTTTTAAGTCACACATATTTGTAATTCTGTAAAAAAATCATGCAAGTGGAGATGCTTGCAAGGGTGATGGGGGAGTTGAAAACATCTGTTGCACACTATGGGTCTGTTGCTCCTTTTACACAAGCTTTTTGGATATAGTGATAGTGAAAGAACCTAGTGGGGAAACCCCCACTCAATTCCCGATTTGGAGTGCACCCAAAAAAATCACGAATAGACCTTCATGATGTAATTACATGAGGTAGTTTAATGATGGAGCTCCAGACCGACATGCATCCCATACAGGAGATAATGGATGTCGGCCATGGGGCTCGAAAGCTAGTAATGCAAAAAACTTTCTTTGGAGATGAAGAGATGAATCCACATTAATTGTCTCTTTTGCTAAAGAACTGCTGTAGGCACATGAGTAGTAGTAATGCAAACAGCCAACATCTGATTATAGTCTATATAATGTATCTGTTGTTGGCTAATAGCTTCCTCTACTTTTTGCAAAGCTATTCATGCCTCACCAGTTAATTTGCATCACCCTTGAGAATATCAAGCAGAGGCTTAAGTCTTCCTGTGGTGAGCTTAAGGTGGAGATTTACCAATTAACATTTCCTAAAAGCTCTTGAAAATAATGCCTCTATATTTTGGACAGTCTTTCCTAAAATAACCTATGCCCCCATACTTAAAACATTCCTTATCACCTCTGTGCTATGAAAGCATTGATTGTACTATAGTCCCCTACAAGACAGCATCCATAGCCAGACGGTGATTGTATGAAGGGCTAATTTCTGTCTCCAAAAATTCTACCAGCTTCTTTTAGCAGTTTCGTGGGACCCTGTTAGATAAAATCCCACTGAGATCTACTTCCCAATCTTGGGGGTTTAAATTAGCTTCTACTGAAAGAAAGATGAAATTTCAAGACCTGTAAGTCATATAAAGTACTCAGAAATTGCTGGTTGTTTGTGAGCCTAGAGGCTGCCTGGGACTGAGAACAAAGAAAAATAAACCTGGGTATGCCCCATAGTTAAAACAGTCCTGAGAACAGCTTGACCATAAAGATAAAGAGGAATGTGAGGACATAACACGGCTATCTGAACTGAGTCAGCAACTCACAGAACTCTGACACTCTGAACTCAGCCCAACTCTGGGCTGGTAGTCTTGGTTCTATCAGAGAGCAGGCTGAGCAAGCCAGGAGAAGCAAGCCAGTAAAGAACATACCTCCATGGCCTCTGGATCAGCTCCTGCTTCTTGACCTGCTTGAGTTCTAGTCCTGACTTCCTTGGTGATGAACAACAGTATGGAAGTGTAAGCCGAATAAACCATTTTCTCCCCAACTTGCTTCTTGGTCATGATGTTTGTGCAGGAATAGAAACCCTGACTAAGTCAGAACTTTAAAACAATATCTTCATAAAACAAAAAATAGGGAATTATATCACCATACATCACATTATTTAAATCATGCTTTTTATTTGTAAAATTTTAGAATTTGGATGTCAACAAACTCTCTGCTGGGGGAAAAAATTCCTGAATAGAACAGCAATGGCAAGTGGGACCTCATGAAACTGCAAAGCTTCCGTAAGGTAAAAGACACCGTCAATAAGACAAAAAACCCACCAACAGATTGGGAAAGGATCTTTACCTATCCTAAAGCAGATAGAGGACTAATATCCAATATATATAAAGAACTCAAAAAGGTGGACTCCAGAAAATCAAATAACCCCATTAAAAATGGGGCTCAGAGCTAAACAAAGAATTCTCACCTGAGGCTGAGATTCTCACCGAATGGCTGAGAAACACCTGAAAAAATGTTCAGCATCCTTAATCATCAGGGAAATGCAAATCAAAACAACCCTGAGATTCCACCTCACACCAGTCAGAATGGCTAAGATCAAAAATTCAGGTGACAGAGATGCTGGTGAGGATGTGGAGAAAGAGGAACACTCCTCCATTGTTGGTGGGATTGCAAGCTTATACAACCACTCTGGAAATCAATCTGGCGGTTTCTCAGAAAATTGGACATGGTACTACCGGAGGATCCCGCAATACCTCTCCTGGGCATATATCCAGAAGATGTTCCAACTAGTAAGAAAGAAACATGCTCCACTATGTTCATAGAAGCCTTATTTATAATAGCCAGAAGCTGGAAAGAACCTAGATGCCCCTCAATGGAGGAATGGATAAAAAAAATGTGGTACATTTACACAATGGAGTACTACTCAGCTATTAAAAAAAATGAATTTATCAAATTCCTAGGCAAATGTTTGGACCTGGAGGGCATTATCCTGAGTGAGGTATCCCAATCACAAAAGAACTCAAATGATATGTACTCACTGATAAGTGGATATTAGCCCAGAAACTTAGAATACCCAAGATATAAGTTACAATTTGCAAAACACATGAAACTGAAGAAGAACGAAGACCAAAGTGTGCACACTTTGCCCCTTCATAGAATTGGGAACAAAACACCCATGGAAGGAGTTACAGAGACAAAGTTTGGAGCTGAGTCAAAAGGATGGACCATCTAGAGACTGCCATATCCAGGGATCCATCCCATAATCAGCCTCCAAACGCTGACAACATTGCATACACTAGCAAGATTGTGCTGATAGGACCCTGATATAGTAGTCTCTAGTGAGACTATGCCGGGGCCTAGCAAACACATAAGTGGATGCTCACAGTCAGCTATTGGACTGATCACAGGGCCCCCAATGAAGGAGCTAGAGAAAATACCCAAGGAGCTAAAGGGATCTGCAACCCTATTGGTGGAACAACATGATGAACTAACCAGTACCCCAGAGCTCTTGACTCAAGCTGCATATGTATCAAAAGATGGCCTAGTCGGCCATCACTGGAAAGAGAGGCCCATTGGACTTGCAAACTTTATATGCCCCAGTACAGGGGAATGCCAGGGCTAAAAAGTGGAAGTGGGTGAGTAGGGGGGTGGGGGGAGCTTTTGGGATAGCATTGGAAATGTAAATGAGGAAAATACCTAATTAAAAAAAATTAAGAAAAAGAAAAAAAAACTATTCTAAAAAAAAAAAAGGAACTCTTTGCTGAGTATTTATGTCCCCCTACAACTAGGCATACTTATGCCTAGGTGAAATGGGAGGATCCACTTACTGGTATATGGCACGATCCTGATCAAGTATTTATTTGGGGAAGAGGCCATGTTTGTGTTTTTTTCTGCAGGATGCTGCAGGAGCATGCTAGCTGCCAGAGTGATTTGTGTGACATTTTGATGCTGGGACAAAGAATGATACTGACATGTGAGCTTGCTGAGTGCCCTGACAATGGTGACTGGGAAGCTGTTTTGGACAAATGTTCCTGACCTACCTTTGCTTGCCTATATCCCAGATTGGACAAGCTGTCTTGTTTCAAGCTTTTAGACTTTGTGGGACCGAGAACATGGAGACTGTGGAAACTGACTTAGAAAAATTAATCAAAAAGAGAAGTTCTCTTTCCTTTAATGTGATCAGTTATTCTGACTCCATAATGGACTGGTATAGAAATCAATCCAATATTGGAAAAAAGAAATGACAGTCTTCATTTGGAAGGCTGGTTCCAGACATGCTCAGAGACATATTTGGGATTTAGTTGCAGTTCTTTATGAAGTTACATTTGCAGTGGAAAAAATTGGATCTGGATTTTGAATAAGTGTTAGTGCATGTACTTAAACTCCTAATCTTTTATTCCTTCAACAGGGAGGACTATGTACAGCCATCCATGAATAATGTTATTTTTACATCAATCATTCAGGAATAGTAAAGGATTCTATGGCTACAGTTCAAGAAGGTCTAGTCAAAAGGAAAAGAGAAAAAGGACAGAATCGGGGATGGTTTGAAAACTGATTCTCCAGTTCCCCATGGCTTACAACTTTAATTTTACACTACTTGGACCATTAATTATGATCTTGTTGCTTTTAACTTTTGGACTTTGTATCTGAAACAAATTGGTTGCCTTCACACAGGATTGCTTTCAGCAAGCTCAGCTATTTACCATGGAAGTTATTCATCATGAAGAAATGCATTGAGTGCATGTTCATATGTCCTTTGTGGCTTTGGCCTGAATGGGAAAGAGTTTGTTGTAGAAGGCCAGTGGTCAGAGACAGGTAAGAGTGTTCTTGAGCTCCTATCAACCTAAGACAGAGACATACATCAAAATGTTATATTTGTGCTCCATGACAGTTGTCTTAGTTAGGGTTTTACTGCTGTGAACAGACACCATGACCAAAGCAAGTCTTATAAAAACAACATTTAATTGGGGCTGGCTTCCAGGTACAGAGGTTCAGTACATTATCATCAAGGTGGGAGCATGGTAGTATCCAGGCAGGCCTGGCACAGACAGAGCTGAGAGTTCTACATCTTCATCCAAAAGCTGCTAGAGGAAGACTGACTTCCAGGCAACTAGGGTGAGGATCTTATGCCCACAACCACAGTGACACACCTACTCCAACCAGGTCACACCAATTCCAACAAGGCCACACCTCCAAATGGTGCCACTCCCTGGCCCAAGAATATACAAACCATCACAACAAGCAAGAAGGAACAATATAGACACCTACCTAAGATAAGCACTGTTGCCTGGCTACTCTTTACCCTAGATGGCATTATGGAAAACAAGTAAATCTTATGCTCTCTACAGCTCATCTTTAAAAACCAACAAAGGGGGAAATGTGCCCTTCCCCCAGCCTTGAGTAGGCTAAATAGACCTTAAGTGCTTGCTGCAGTTGGACCATAAAGACCCAGGTGAAGTCTTCTACCTTGCCCCACCTGCAATTTCCTACAGGAGTAGACTGCCTGCTGAGCTTTCTTTGCAACACAATCCAGCTGAAACAAATGATAGGTCTGTGGGCTCTCCCTACATAAACACAGTGCTGAATAGTATACATTGAGCCTTGATCAGAAACTTTGTTTTGGCTTCATCTCCTCCCCCATCCTTTTTTATTTCCAGTCCCCCTTTCAAGTAACCCAGTTCATCCATGGCTGCTGGATGGCTACAAATATTCTTTCTTTCTTCTGTGCACTTAGTGTTTTGATTATTTTGTAATGAGAGGGTTTTTTTTTTTTTCTGGTCCCATTTATTTGGTGTTTTATAGGTTTCTTGTACATTTATGACCATCTTTCTTTAGGTTATGGAAGTTTTTTTCTATGATTTTGTTGAAGACATTTTCAGGTCTTTTGAGCTGGTAATCTTCATTCTCCTCTATTCCTATTATCCTTAGATTTGGTCTTTTCATTGTGTCCTGGAGTTTTTATGTGTTGAATTTTCTTGGCAGTTGTGTCAATCTCTTCTACAGTATCTTCTACACATGAGAGTCTCTTTTCTATCTCTTGCATTCTGTTGGTGATACTTACATCTGTAATTTCTGACCTCTTTCCTAGGTTTTCCATTTCCAGGTTTGCCTCCATTTGTGTTTTCTTTATTGTTTCTACTTCTACTTTTAGGTCTTGGATTGCTATGTTCCCTTCCTTCACCTGTTTGATTATGTTTTCCTGGATTTCTTTAAGGGATTTCTTTGTTTCCTTTTTAAGGGAATCTACCTGTTTACTTGTGTTTTCTTCTATTTCTTTCAGTTAATTATTTATATCCTCCTTAAAGGAGTCTATTATCTTCATGAGATAGTATTTTAGCTCACCCTTCTGATTTTCAGGTGTGTTGGTGTATTCAGGGCTTTCTGTGGTGGGAGAACTGCGTTTTGGTAATGCCCACATCTATTGGCTTCTGTTGCCTATGGTCTTGCACTTGCCTGTTGCCATTTGGTTTCCCCTGGTGTTTGCTGCTCTGGGTGACTCTGTCTGGAGTCTGCCTCTTTTGTCTCTGGGTTGCTTCAGGTCTCCTGGTAGCTCTCCAGGCCCAGGCTGTGGCAGACCTCCTATGGGGCCTTTCAACTGGGGTGGGGGACTCTTCAGAGAGGCAGAGAAGCTGCTGCTGGTGATCTTTTGCCTGGCTGCAGTAGATCACCTGGGAGGCCTTCAGACTGTTGAGTCTTCAGAGGAGCAGTGAAGCTATTGTCCTGTGTGAATCTGTTCTCCAGGGTGGCCTTTGGACTATGGTTTCTGTTTCCATGTGTACAGCAGAACTTCATGGGAGCTTTCAGTCTCTTGGGTCAGTTGCTCTTAGTACAGAGGAACTCTGGAATGCCTTCAAGCTGTGGTGTCTTCATAGGAGCAGATAAGCTGGCAGTCAGTTGCTCAGTTGCCCTGTGCGCAATGGGTCTCCTGGGATGCCTTCAGGCTGTGGTGTCAGTTGCTCTGTGTCCAGATGTTTTCCTGGGATGCTTCAGAATGTTTTATCTTCAGGGGACCAGACTAGGTAGCAGTCTGTCCCTGCAGAAAGGACAGGGTAGAAGGGGTGTAGAATTCAGGTGGTGGGGATTTTGGGGGGTAATGTGTTCCTGAGTTCACTAGGCTCCCAGCAGTAGCTGGGGGACTTCAGGAGGGTTCTTACCAAATGCTGAGAGCAGCAGATCTTCTGGGGTGCCTCAGGATATGGTGTCTTTAGGGAAGCAGACTAGTTAGCAGTCTCTCCCAGCAGAAAGGACCAGGCAGAAGTGCGAGATTTCCCCTTTTAATATGTTTGCTTTTCCTTGTCTTCATCCTCATCATTTTTCTTTTTCTATCTCTAATTTTTAGTATTGCAAGATAGAACAAAATTATTTGAAACTCTAAATCCAGTAGCCCCACATCAATGAGCTAGGTTTCTTCATATTCATCAGGGTATTAACAATTGATATTTGGATGTTAGTTGTTTGCCTTCTCATTAATATATCTCTGTCTCTAGAAGATGGATAAACATTTAGAAACTATGTCATTTATTTAGAAAAAAATCTAAGTTGGTTCTTTCATAGAGCCTATGACCTCTTCAGTCATAACCAAGAGTTGAGTTTATAGTACTTGGGCTGAGTTTACTCCTGTGAACATGTCTTAAACCTCATTAGAAAGTGTTTTGTTGCCCTGTAACATTCATACCATTATTGCACCAATGGGAGAATCTTGCCAGGCTATTAATCATTATAGCTCACAGGGCTTACATCTGGGTAAGAATATTGGTGACTTTCTCACCCAACTCTCACCTCAGAGCCTACATAGAACTTTGCAGGCCTATGGAAGCTACCCAGCAGGTGGAGAGTTTCTGATCAGTAGGAACTTGATATCACTGTGTGAGACTAAAGTATGTGGTAGTTTTTAGCAATAGGGTCTTACCACAAAATTATCCTAGGCAACAAAGAGAAATGACAATACCCTATATAGTTTTGGGATTTCTGAGACCTCAACCCAACCAAAAATCATAGGGAGATATCCCACACTTATCCCAGGGCTCCTGTGGAATTGAGGAGTTGGGTGTTGTATGTGAAGCCATAACACAAAAGTGAAGAAAACATCAAAAGCAGACTTGCACTACATGACCAATTTGTAAAGCATTGTTCTGTGAAAGACAAATCATTTGTACCCTGAATACAGTTTTACTATATTTGTTTTTTAAAAGAAGTTCTGACACAGGAGAAGAGTGAACCTGAGCTCAAGCAGTTGGCACAATGCTCTTAGTATGGTAGCTCTGATACAGTGAAACTTGCCTCTGTATGAGGAGCCAACAAAGACCAGCACAGCAAAATGAGGGCATACCAGGTATGAGAGAGAAATGCTTGGTTTTAATGCAATGGAGGCTTACCTTTACACCACTGACTGTTTGGATTTTCTCTCAAATGTCAATTAAAACTGAACCACATTGAAAATGATTGCAGAATACCGAAGCTCAAGAATAACTGATCTAGAGGCCTTCAGTTTAATTTAGAGGAACTCTTAGGTAAAATGTAAACATTTAAAATGAACACATTTTGCTTTCATCTTGCTTCCTTCCCTTTTTTTTCTCTTGTTCCACTCCCTCATCTTTTTTCTCTGTGTCCTCATTTATAGACACTCTGTCTGTCCTCATTTTCTCTCTGTTCTTTTTGTCTTAATCCCACTCACTTTTATTGAAACTTAAGAGCAAGATTCAAGAGGCTTCTAATTCAGAGGACAAGCATGCTCTTTTAACACATCAAGAGAAATCTAATGTAACTATACAACATATTTTACTTTATCTTGGATGTTCTAGTGTAAAGTATCAGGAATGCTTTAAGGTTCAGGACATTTGGCCTTGTCTTCCCTCACACCCACAGGGACTCGCTTAGATCCCATTCATGTGAAAACACATTTACATTTACATGTTGTGAGAGTTCATTATTCATCAAGTACCCAGGTGTTCCTGTAATCAATGCCCCATATAAAATCCCAGTACTTTGAAATACCAAATTAAGTTCAATCTAAAAATATTTCAGAGCACACTATGTACAAGACATTGTACTGAAGCCCTAGAATAAAAACAAACAAATTAGGTATTATTTCCTACTGAAGAGCTTAAGGTTTGACCTAGAACAAGTATAAGGGAAAATGTTTTTCATTAAAAATTTAAATGTAATTTTACTTTTTATACTATTTTCCAGTATTTTATAGTATTACTTTTATATAAAAGTTTCTTGATATTTATTATCTTTTTATTTTCTGAATTTCTGAGCTTCTGATACTCTATAATGTAAAATAAATGGTGTCATTACTACATGGGATATTTTTGTGAAACAAAGTATTTTGTAAAACAAAAGTATCCCTAGACTGAGACAAGTTGATGCAGTGAATTTGTACAAATGGACCCTCAGTGTAGAGGATTGAGTTTAACACAGACACAGGGTCCAGTGTTGACTGACACAGGATAACAAGGCTTTGTCATTTTCAGTGATTCAGCAGGGGGTAGCGACATGGAGCCCAGGAAAGGCATTAAAGAACCAGACAGCTGTGGGTGGTGCCACTGAAGGCAACTTTCTTGAATGGTCTTTTAACTCTCCTTCAAAAATAAATATATGAATCCAAACAACACAGCTTTATTTTTTCGAAGACCAAAACTGTAAACTAAATCTTAAAATAACATGGCCTGAATTACTTTACTTTAATTAAGAAAAGATGCCCAGTATTTATGGAAGGGGGATATTTAATGAGCATTTTAGGGAATGGGTACACATGATTTAATCAAATGGTTATTTCAGAGGCAAAAAAAACAAAGCAGAAATAAAAAGTCTTCTTCGGCTACTTTGGTTTTGCCATAGTGAGTGAGTATGGGTGAGAATATTAGTGAGGCTGGGGTACAACAAAAGATGATGACCTCACAGTGACCTCTTTAGACCTGAGTTTATAATGTGTGTCCATGTCAAGAGAAAAAAGAAACAAAACAAACAAACAAACAAACAAACAAAAAACAATGACACAAAATAAATTATCACTGTGTTGTTTTTCCAAGCCCTTAAGGTATGTATTGAAAGACCCACAACGTGAGGACTCCCCCACGTTCTGACTCAGGAGAGGCAACACCCCAAAATCACCCATAAGAACCGGTCTTGCTGCAAACTGCAAGAGGATTTTTATTCAAGAGCGCTCTCGGGCTCAGGGTCATACACCATGCAGGGGTAGAGGACCATGGTGCACCCAGTAGCTGAATAAGGGGGTATTTAAAGGGAGAAACCACAACTCAAGGAAGTGGGGAGGGCGTTGTTGGAAAATACCAAAGATACCAGTTGAGAGTCCCAAGGAAGTGCAAAGTCACAAGAGTCGCAAGGAATACCTGGTAATTGTACAGGTTATCTCTCAAGACAGTTTCTAAGAGCCTCTAACAATAGCACATTTGCATAGCGGGTTCCAGCAATGGTCAGGGTGACTTTCTTTGAATGAACACTCTTTGAACCCAGGAAGCGGGTAGGTGGAGGAATGTGGCTATCTGTTTTATGATTAGCATACCTTGGAGCAATGAGTCACAGAGGTTACATTCCCAAGCCTGGGCCTAAAGGCCTAGAATTTTGTTTTTATTTTGTTATACTTTCAGTATGTTCTGTGCAGTCCCACAAACCAGATAATTTTGAAAGTTCACATTGAGGAGTCAATTCCATGGGACATTTGTTAATAAAATTGTATGCTAGTATTGGGTGAATAAAAGAGAAAGAATTCAAGTCATGTGGTATAAGTATTGTCACCAATGGAGAATAACTAGAAACAAATATATATGAGTTAGATTTCATTAAATGCAGGAGATACTGCTTAATTTAAAGGGCCCCAGTGTGAAAACTTGGGCAGCATGATGCAGATATGATGTCATCTTAGAAGTTTAAGTCTGGTGGAAAGCTGAAGCCTGTACAAGTCACTTTGGTGCAGCAATGTGCCTATGAGATTCACATCTTTGCTTCTGTTCGTGATATTCTCTTTCCATGAACTAGAGACTTCACCCCACACCCGTCCCATCAATCAGAAGCGTCAACACTGAATTTTAAGTTGTTTCTTGTAAAAACACATTTGAGACCCACCTGCCTTTATTTGGAACTAATTGTTCTCTATACTATGTGCCCACAACATTAGCTTTTCTTACACTGATGCTCTTGCTTTTAGTTTGACTCCCTCTAGGATCTGTTCTTTGTTTACCTCCCAGATCTGAGAGTATCCCAAGGCATAGCTTTGTCTTTGGTGTTCTTATTTTCACAACTAGTGAAACAATCCTGTACTCTGTAGCAATATAGCAATCCTTCAACACCTTTTGTTTGGTTGATACCTTGTTTGTTTTTTAAATAAAATAAAGTTTTTAATTTGTAAAATTATGTTAAAACTATTAATAATTTTAACACCAAGAACATCCTTAAAGATAAAAAGGGATAGAATGTAATTTCAAGACTTTTTAATGTTAGTTTTACTTCACTTTTTAAAACCTACCTTCATTTTGTCGTTAAGTTAAAGAATATTAGGAAAAGTCAGAAGAAATAGGACACAGCCTGTCTGGGATTTTTGGATCATTGAGAAACCCATGGAAGTACCTTAATAAGTTTTATATGGCAAAAGAGGTACATGGAAGACACAAAGGGAGTCACTAAACTTCAGGGTCATCAGATGAAACCTGAGAAAGAACAGGTTAAATCAGTATGATTAAGTCAAACACAATCCAGATATTTTCTCTTGTCAGATTTTTTTCCAGACCTTGTAAGATGCTTAAATATATAAAAGGTTTGTTTATTGTTTGAAATTAGTTGGTTAATTAAAAAATAAATAAATAAATAAAACAAGAAAAACAGTTGAAGTAGAGAATTATAGCCACAGATGCTTCTGGCTCTTGAATGTTTAGAATGAATGTAAAGTCTAAGTATTTATTCTTAAATTAACATGTCTACATGGGACAAAGAAAGTTGTAAAATATAAATAAATTGACTCATGTATTTTTACTTTGGGAAAGTATAGATATAAACACAGTGTCTCCGTGTAAGTACAGTAATAAATATAAAAGCAATTTTCCTTTTAAGAAAACATTTAGAATGGTATGACCATTTCTTTTTTCCTGCTTAAGTCAGATTTGAAATATATATATTTCCTTGGGGAATAATCCAAAGTAGAGGTTAACACCACTTTTTTTCCTTCTGTAAAGAATTGTATAGTAGAGACATACTTCAGAGTCTACTATATGATAAAATAATGTCTTAGATAAGGTTTCTATTGCTGTGGTAAAACATCATGATTAAAAACAACTTAGGAAAAAGGGGTTTATTTCACTTATTCTTAAAATGACAGTCCATCAATAATGGACATCAAGGTAGGAACACAGGGCAGGAATGTGAAGGCAGAAGCTGATGCAGGGACCACAGAGTTGGGGTGCAATTGGAATCAATCCATGATTGATTAAGTTGAGCTGAAGGCACTAGATACTTCTCTTTGGCTCCCAGATAAGATCTTTCTGAGAATACACAGCTGGTTGAAGCAGATGCTGATTTCAAATGAAGATGATAACTGTAGAAGAACAATAATTGTCCTCTTGCTGAAACTTCAAAGAGCTTGGGTAACTCTACTCTTGGGCAAATATCCAGCTCACATCTCAGAGAGAAATTATGAGCTCTTAACTGAGCTTGGTCTTTCCTCTACATGCTATAGAGATTATCATTCCACTGGGAAGCTTTTATAAGCAAGATTTCATTTTTCATGGTAGACTTTGGTTCCTCTTCACAATTCTAAGCAGCCCGGCTTCTGGACAAAATTTAGCAGAGGTGAGCAGGAGATATCCCAGGTGGTCCTGACATTTATTTAAATTATTGTGTGTGATGGGAGTCCCAGTCCATTCTTCCATGGCTGGTGTGTCTCTGTTTAAAGTAAAGTTTTGAGCAACATGAATGTCCTCAGTGATTTGACTAGGTTAAGGGTACTGGGTAGGCCACATGTGGGATATTCTTTGTCAGTGTTTACCTATTCCTCAGTGTACTCGGCTCATTCTATTGCATATTTACTGAAACACTTCTGTTGTTTGTAAAAATACAGCCAAAGGTTGATGTTGACTGTTTCCTTAGACACCACTACTAACATAAATACTAGGCTGATGGCACAGACAGAGAGACTAATGTGCATCCAAGCTGTGAGTGACCAAAGAGACACGTCAAAGCCACATCTGCAGAGAGCTCTAATTATCTGTAGAACATAGTATGTGATACTTTAAATGTGTTCCAGTTAACAAGATATGTCATTCATGACTGGCTTAGAGGTTAAACAGAAGGGATGATATACCTACGTCAACAAATTGTATAAGATAATAATAATTTAGGATTTATTAGGGATTATGTTTGAGGAGTAAGAGGCATTCCTTTTAATTAATCCTTACCCCAACCCTTTGAATTTAAATTGACTCCATTTTGTATTAATAACAAGGACAGCAACACTAGTAATAAAAGTAGGGGCTCAGAGGGGTGAAGTAAGAAGCCTATGATCACCCTAGTGATAAATGATGGAGCTTGAACCAATTCCAGTAGGTATGAAGGAGAAAGGAAGGACTCTTTTTTTTTTTTTTTTTTTTTTGCCCTTTTCAATGGACTCCAAGTAAGTTTGTACCTTTGCTGAATAAATCTGTAAGCATAAAGTATAGTTTTTTAGAACATGCTCAACCAAGGTTTTATTCTGTAAGCAGTACATGTGTAAGAAGAATTCCTCTCACCCCTACTTTTACCTTTTGCATTATTAACAGCTGGAAGGGAACTGTTATTAGAAACTCAAGTGTAGGGCTGGTGAGATGGCTCAATGGGTAAGAGCACCCGACTGCTCTTCCAAAGGTCCAGAGTTCAATTCCCAGCAACCACATGGTGGCTCACAACCATCTGTAACGAGATCTGGCGCCCTCTTCTGGAGTGTCTGAAGACAGCTACAGTGTACTTACATATAATAAATAAATAAATCTTTAAAAAAAAAAAAAAAAGAAACTCAAGTGTAAAGGCCAGAGGTGTAATAAGCAAAATAAAACATACAGGACAGTCCTCTTTCAACAAAGGGTTATCTCCTTAAAATGGCAATGATACGTTTCAGAAGGTTTTCAGGAATATTATGGGAATTAAAGAAAAAAAATCTTTTGAAAGACTGAGTACTTATTCAAGCAGAGTTAAGCATCTTATGTTCATAGAACATTCCATCCTATCTTAAAGGATTTTCAGTATTGGCCTTTTAGGCTATGTCTCCAGAAAAACTGGTTTATGATATGAGTGAATATTTTTTTAAGACAGAGAAGAGATGGGCTGATGTTCAAGTGGAATACCTGCCTTCCCATGATTCAGCCTGCTTTCCATGTTCTTGAATTGCTGTTCATAAACAAGCATGTTCTTTTTTATTTTTCTCACACACTGAATTTCTTTCCTAACAGAGTGGCAACTTCCTCTTCTTTTAAACACAACATATGCTTCTTTAAATGTTCCATGTGGCCAGAGCGCCAAACAGAAAGCTCTCCACATTTGTTTCTCGTCATTTCTGACAATTAACCTCCGTATTTCAATAAACAACTCACTCTTAAAGAGCAGTTCTTAAGAATCATTTCTCTTTCTTTGAGTGGGGTAAAGATTTCACATGAACAAGTATTTCATATTATTCTTTGCAAATTATTTTCTCAGGATTTTAAATCTGTTGATAAACCTCCAAACAGACAAAAAGCTGAAGTTAAATATTTTAAAAAATACTTATCCATGAAGCAATTCCCACTTCCTCTAAGAATAATTATGATTTAACTTAAGAAGTGTGGTTCTACTCAATATGAAGGAAACACAGCTCCTGTTATGAATTATCGCTATCTAATGCAGGGATACAGTTCCACTCAATTCAGGCAAATGCTATTCTGTTCTAAGTTGATAATTCAACTTATCTCTATCAATACTCTATTTCAACAGTGGCTCATTGTATTCACCTCACTTTATCATATTTCAAACAGAAATTAATAGAGGAGATAATTAACTTATCCTTTTTATTGGCAGCAAACTTTTATTGGCATCCTGTGCCTTTAGTGACCAATTAATTTAACCAAATAACATCATTTGTTCTGCATCCCAGAAAGCATGAAATGATCTGATAATTTTGTTAGGCTTCACATCATCCTTAGAGTCACCTCTAGGTTCTAGAATGGTGTTCAATGGCATGCATGTAAAACAGGAAGAACTTGGATTTCCAGTAGGTATTTATCAATATAAAACCATGTTTAAAAGATAAACTCATATTTTTCCACTTTATACTACCTTTATAAAACCAGGAAAATAATGGAATAGAGTCTGTATCATTTCCATTATTAGTACTCTCTGTACACACTAATAACAATATCAGTTAACATTAAATGAAGGCAATGCCAAGTTGGCTTCTGCTGTTTTTTTCTTCTTTTCTTCTTCTTCCTTTTCTTTCTTCTTCTTCTTCTTCTTCTTCTTCTTCTTCTTCTTCTTCTTCTTCTTCTTCTTCTTCTTCTTCTTCTTCTTCTTCTTCTTCTTCTCCTTCTCTTCCTCCTCCTCCCCCCCCCTCCTCCTCCTCCTCCTCCTCCTCCTCCTTGTTCTTCTTCTTCTTCTTCTTCTTCTTCTTCTTCTTCTTCTTCTTCTTCTTCTTCTTCTTCTTCTTCTTCTTCTTCTTCTTCTTCTTCTTCTGCCTGACAAGCAGGGTTCTTACATTTACGGTATTTCTCCAGTTAAATTAAAGTGAATATTCCTATAGCTGTATAATCAATTATACAATATATAAAAGTGTCTATTAAATATATGATAGGATTCTAAGAGTGTAGTCATTTATGTGATGTTAGATAAGAGATATAATATGTACCTATTATTTATGTTATCTAAGAAAAATTTCAACTAAAAACCTTATTGCTAAGATTTATTTTTAATAAAAGGAGCTGATTTGAGCATAGATGCAATCTTTTTTTTTAACCTTAGTCTCAGTATGAATTCTGCAAAGGGATGTGTTATAGTCTGGATTTCTTGTTTTTTTCTCTTATTGGTTTATAGGTCAGATCCCTACTTCCTGGAAAAATTAAGTCTTTACACTCTGGTCGACTAAATCTTGGGAATTCTCTGCTCTGCCTTCCTTGGAAGATGGAAATATCTCAGGTTTATCTAGTGATTCCTCTCATAATCAATGTGTTCCTAATTAATGGAGAATCTCAGTTGGCAGACAGGCATGGATGGCCTAGTCAATTTGCAAGTGTCTTTTCAGTTCTTCCTCTTAACAGAATTGTGTAACTGTAGAACAAAACATGCTTCCTGGATCAGGTGGGAACTTATGTATTAAAATTAACTTTCTGGGGCTCAGAGAAAACGCCCAGACTAGTAGAGGTAGTGCTTAAGTCCTCTGTACCAGTCTCCATATATCCTTCACCAGACTAAATATACTTGACCTCTAAGCCAAGCATTGAACTGACTCATGATGAGTACTAAAATTTCACATTAATATTCTTCATACATTAGCAAAGTAATAGAATGCAACATACACTGACCCTCTTTGAGTTGTAGAGCTTCTAAACGAAATCTTCATGCAAGTGAAAAATTTTCAGAGGCCTCATATTATCTTCGATTATAAGAAACTGAGAAAAGAGTGACTAGAGGCATTTTAGATGAACAGAAGAGGCATTTAGGATTACAGAAGATTACAAACAAATGGTTGGTAAGCTTGGAGAAGAAAAGCAGTCATTTTTCAGGAACTGTACTCATTCACTAAAAAAAATCATATGAAGAAATATAATTTCCCATTTAAATGAACTTTATGAAGTGGGAGATAAAATACTGCAGGTATAGTATTTCAGTTTAGTAAGACATTTTATAGTCTCAATTAAGTGGGCTGCTATATAACAAAGTAGGAAGATAACTGAACTTAGATTCAGAAAATACACTTAGTTCTATAAGCTTCTGAAAGTCATATGATCTCTGGAAATAAAGCTTTTGCTATAAAACAAAGCATATTTAGTTACATTTTTAAAACCTCATGCCATAATTATTTACTGTTTGTTACTAAAGTTAGGAAGATAAACCGTGATGAAACTCCAGAATACCAGTCTCAAAGGAAGAAAAAGAATCAAGGCAAAGGAGAAAAGAAAAGGAGAGAAAAGAAGAGAAGAGAAGAGAAAAGAGAAGATAAAGACTGAGAAACAAAGGTACAAACCTTCTCAATTAGGTTCTTTTTTTTGTTTTGTTTTGTTTTGTTTTGTTTTGTTTTGTTTTGTTTTTTCGAGACAGGGTTTCTCTGTATAGTCCTGGCTGTCCTGGAACTCACTTTGTAGACCAGGATGGCCTCGAACTCAGAAATCCGCCTGCCTCTGCCTCCCGAGTGCGTGGCCTTTAATCCCAGCACTCGGGAGGCAGAGGCAGGCGGATTTCTGAGTTCGAGGCCATCCTGGTCTACAAAGTGAGTTCCAGGACAGCCAGGACTATACAGAGAAACCCTGTCTCGAAAAAACAAAAAAAAAAAACAAAAAACAACAAAAAAAAACAATTAGGTTCTTAAGTTTGAATTTAAGAATGCATTAAGAAAAGGAAACACCATGGTCAATTTACTATCATTTAAAGGATGGTTATGTCAAAGCAAGTTAAGGACAAAAACCATCTCACAAGACACAGAAATAGCCTTTTACAAAGTTCTACATCTCTTTTTGAAAGATCAGGAAATAGGACTAGGATGGGCATCTCAGAACACAGTAAAGGCTCTATCTTGTAAACAAATACCAAACTTTATATAACATGAAGACAGATCAAAAGCATCCCCTTTAAATTCGGGAGTGAGACAAGAATGTTCCCTCCCAGACTTATGCTGTACTTGAAGTCTTAACTAGGGGACTGTCTTAGTTTAGGTTTTATTTCTGTTAAGAGACAACATAACCATGACAAGTCTTATAAATGAAAGTATTTAATTGGACCTGTCTTATAGTTTCAGAGGTTAGTCCATTATCATCATGGCAGGAAACATGGTGTCACGCAGGCATACCTGGTGCTAAAGAAGGAGCTGAGAGTTCTACAACTTGCTCCATAGGCAGAAGGAGACTGTATGCAACAGTGAGTATAGCTTGACCATATGTGGCTTCAAACCCCACCTCCACAGTTATTATATACTTCTTCCCACAAGGCCATACCTACTCTTGCAAGGCCACACCCCCTAATAATGGACCAAGCATTCAAATACGAGTCTATAGTGGCCATACCTATGCAAACCACCCAGGGAGTAAGACAAAAGAAAGAAATAAAGTGACAACAAATAGAAAAATGCCGAATATTCGAAGGTGTGCAACCCTATACTTAAACTACCCGAAAGACACTACCAGAAAATAGTTATATATTTAAAAACTCCACAAAATACCAGTATACAAATACCAACATATCTAAATCAATATTTTGTTATACAAAATAATGAATTTTCTAATAAAGAAATCAAGAAAAAATACTGTTTATAATAACATAAAACAATACCTAAGAATAAACCTAACCAAGTAACTGAAAGGCCTATATAACAAAACCTAAAAGACACAGAAGAAATAAATTGAAGAAGACACTAGAAAATTGGAAGATCCCACATACTCATAAATTGATAAATTGATATTCCAAAATGTCTTCAGAAACAGAGAAATTATCATCAAAATTTCAATTATGTTTTTCACAGAATTAGTAGAAAACAGTCTACAAATTCCAAAGCACAAAGCTTCCTCAAATTCCAAAGAAAAAAGATTACTGTATGTCTTGCAATGCCTGATAATAAACTATACTATATAATCATAGTAACAAGATCTGTTTATTATGATATTACTTATATTGTACTTTGATAACTTCTGTGGACTTTTCAGAGTATCATGGAAAGAAATATCCAATCTGTAAAATCTGGTCTGCCACAAATTGGGAATGGAAATGGTCACCTTGCTTTAAGATTATGACATGTACCTTTGCTTTAAGATTATGACATGTACCTCAGAAATATAGAACTTTAAGATCCACAATGCTGAGCTCACTGGGCAGCTAACCCTCTCTAGAACAGTTCATCCCAGTGTGTGTTTGAAATGTTTGTTTTGCTTGTTTGGCAAACTTTTGCTTCAGCTCTATCTACAAAATTTGTTCAAATGAAAAGACAAAAGATCCACATAGCCTTGCAACTCCACATGTGTTGACTATAGACATAGAGTTGGGTCTTGAGGAAGTAAACGGAGTTACTTATGTGAGTAAGATGAGACAGTTTGGCATTGCGCAATTTAGAAGTATTGATAAATTGTGTGAGCCAACTTATGAATATGTTTTAAGAGAATAAACTCCTACAAACATCATGGCATATGTGATGAAGAATTATAACTAATTTGAATTAGTGACAACACTGGATTTTTGCTTGAAATAAATGTATCCATGAATAAAAGTATCCATGAAGAACTGATCAAAATTGGAAGCCAGAAGAGTTGTTAACAATTAAGTTAGCCAGCCATTTTACTTCAAGGATAGAAACATAAATTGATCCAGTTTGAACATTACAAAGAAACGACTGACTATTGTAACCAGGGGTTCAAGTAAAACTAGCTTTAATAATAATTCTGTAGAAATTAGTGCCACCAGCATATGCTTTATCTTTTTTGATGTGTGTATGTGTGTGTGTGTGTGTGTGTGTGTGTGTGTGTGTGTGTGTGTGTGTGGTATGAGTGGTATGTGCTTATTAGTGTGGTTGCATTTGTATATACCTGCAGATCCATGTACACGTATGTGTGTATGTCAGAGGTTAGTGTTAAATGTCTTCCTCCATCACTCTCCACATTTATATATTTATTTATTTATTTACCTATTATGAGACAAAGTCTAACCTTACTTGAAACTCATCAGTTCATATAGACATGATGGCTAATGAGGTCCTGTAATTTGTCTGTCTTTAATCTATGAGCATTGAGTTCCTGTAATTCATCTGTCTCCATCCTATGAGCATTGAGGACCTGAATGTGTGCTATTTATTATAGGCCAACTTTTTCGCATGTGTTGAGGATTTGAATTCAGTACCTCATGACCTTATGAATGCTCAATCCCTTTGCCCACTTTTTAAACTATCTTATTTTTTTTTACCTCATGTTTCTACTTTCCTTTATGTCAGCTTCCTTCTCTAACACAGTATTGTTTATTTAGCCAAATTCTGTGACTATAGGAAGTTTTTGAGCCAGAGAATTTAAGCAACTTTTGGTAAAGGCCCTTGTGGCTAACCTTGAATCATAGCCCAACCTACAGACAAATCATTGAAGTGGCTTAATTACTTCTCTTGTTGCTATTGCAAATTATCAATACCCGATGAATGCAAGTTAGAGAGGAAGGTTTTTTAATGCCACAGTTGAAGGGTATAGGAAGTCATGATGGCAGGAACTTGCAATAGTTGGTGACTTTACATGTGCAGCCAAGAGTCAGAGGAACGTGAATATTTGTGTTGAGGTCACTTTCTCTTGTTGAATTCTGTTTGATACCTGGTCTATGGATTAATATTTGACTACATTTAGGGTGGGTCTCACTTTATTAACCCAAATCCAGATAATCTCTCAAAAGTTGTGTGCAGATACTTGTTTCTATGGTGATTGTAAGCGTTATCAAGTTGACAGTCAAGATTAAACATTAGTCCTGCCTTTCTGGATCCGTTTTCAAGTCCACAGTTGAAAATAGAACCCTAAGTTCATTTGCAGATATCCTGGACCAAACATGCAGTCAATAATGATTCCTATAAGCAGAATGTTCTAATCTTTTATAGTATTTCAGTGTCTTCTATTTTCAAATGGAGTTATCCCTGAAATCCACCTGCCCATGAAATTTCAAGAAAGCATGGTGTGGGAAAACCATTTTCTCTGGTGATGACAGTTCAAGGGATGGGAGGTGTTTGGCTAGGACCTGCTTGGAATTGCAATAAGAATCGTAACCAGGAGCAGATACCAAGGTGAGAAATTCTAATGAGACCTCAGACATAAGCACTAACATTTTGAGGCCCTATCCCCAACATGGGCAACTGTTTGCCTCCAAAATGCTTATAATATGAGGAAAATAAACTCTTCTTACATAACTTTTAAATATTTGTCATTTACTAGCAGACAAGTATACTTACAAATGCTGTATTAGCAATTATAAAAATAATGCAGCCATGGAAACAAGGTCAGACAAGAACTGATAGGTACTATTCATTACATGTGCTCCATGGCAAAGTGGAAATCGTCACTGTTGGAATCATAGTCAATGTGGCTGAAACTCCATTATGAACTAGTTGGGGATTACTTGGAAAACCTATTATTTTTACTGCTTCTCAGATTCTAGATAAAGAGTGATAACAGAGCCAGAGATCTTATGAGTCCTGATTTCAGTTGCTTTGGGTGGATGGTGGTGGAGAGCTAAGGTCATTTTAAACAGAAGGTGGTAATAAATATATAAACAAGTGAAATTTTAGTTAACAGTGCTGGAAGCAGAGTAACTAAGGAAGTTTAAGATAACACCTTGCCTAAAAGTCAACTATTTATATATTCACCTCTGCTCCACCATGAATGTGTCTTCAGATGAATATTTGTATACAGCCCTGATGGCACATACTAATCTCAGCACCTAGGAGGGAAAGACACAAAGAGTTAAAAATCAGCCTGCATTACATAGTGAAATTATGGCTTGCCTGGGCTACAGAGTAAGGCATTATCCCAAAAATAACTTAATAAATACCATCAACCAATCAATATTTCTGAATACGTTTGCAAAATATAGTAAAATTTAAGAACATTTATTTAGATATTTTACCATAGTACATGCCAGAAGATTTAAAGACTTAAAAGTAAAAACAGAATAGGCAAAGACACAGCTAGACTTAAAGTCTCCCAAGGTATGAAAAATTGCAGATTAGATGGGTCATTAATAAATGAGTAAAACATGAAGCAGGCTTCCAGCATTTGTGAAAAATTACTCTTGGAAGCAGATAGGATGGGAATGTGGTATGAGTTTATGTATGCATCTGATCATGAGCCAGAAGCAGATTCCAGGCAGAGCCACAAAGTTGGTCACATATGTGAATGTCCTGGAAAATCCAGCCGTAATTCTATTTTCCCACATTGCTCAGGCTCTGACTGAAATGTTCTTGGAGTCATAAATGTGCCAAACACTGTAGAAATCAGAGCAATTTTGTATTTAGATTGCTATTCTAAAGAGCACCATTTTAATCTCTGCAGCATATAGGATTAATATTCCCCAAGTATTCCTCACCAGATGCTAATTAAAACTCTGATAGTACCAAAAACTAATTCCCTTCCCTCTGAAGGACTTCTTTCACAGCTTGTATCTCACCTAAAGCCACTTGAACAGAAAGGAAGCAGAACTGGAGAGAAATATTTCCATGAAGACACAGTAAGGATAAACAACTGCATTCAGCTATATTCAAGAGTTTCATTCAGTATTTTTGTTTTTCCTTGGGTCTTCAAGAAAATAAAGAAACAAAAATGATCCTTGCTCTAAAATCAGGATAGTTTGTAAAGCCTAATATATTTCAACGTAGAGATTGACAGAGCCTAAGGGTGAAGGGAAGCTTTGGAAACACCCATATGGAAACAATTTTCACAGCTCAACTGCCAGGTGTCTACTGGACCTTAGCTACACCTTCCTAAGAAAATGGACTAATTTCTTCTCAAGAAATCATCATTGGGTACATCTGAGACCAAGAAGCTCCTCCTTATGTCCAAATGCCATTTGTCCTTCAGGCTGTGAATTCTTGTAAGACCGTGCTTGCAAAAATTCCAAATTATGATGGCTGTCAGTTCCTATGGGCTCGTAAATAAAGTGTCTTTTGTCAGACCACTTCTTTGGTACCTTTGATCCCCTATGACATGTGTGTTTTCAGCCAGATCCAACCCAATTCTTCACAGGGGTCCTTAGTCAATCTCCCAGGCTACTGCCTCCCACACTAACTGTGTCCTATCTTAGTGCTAATGGCTTTGGCCATGCCTTGTGACATGTATACAGAATTTTTATAAAATTTTCTATAATCCAGCCTCTGATTTTTCATTGAGATTTATGAAAGTTTTGGGACAATTTGGATTTCCTACGGGAAAGCATTCAAAATCTCCATGTGCATGATAGACCATGTGGAAATACATACAGCAATAGATGCAATGGCAATGAAACTAATTTGTGCTAGCTTTGAGATACATCTTCAGAAATTATCCTACCAAGAGACATATCATGGCTTTCTCCCTTTCTAGCTCATGTGCACTCTGCTCCCTAGGTTTCAGTTGAATATTAAAACACTGGAATCAGGAATTCTGGGTTAGAATTCCAGCTTACTTAACAGTTCAAATGCACCCCACCCCCACCCCAGTAAGCTGTTCAATATATAAGGCATAGTACTTTTGTTATTTTGTCTATCCAAGGGTCTGGAAGGAATCCCTCATTCAAAGAGTAGAAATGTACTATTGTACAGAAGTATGCTTTTTGATACATGGTGGTTTGCATTTCTGTCACTGCTATAAGCATAAAGGCATATTCAGTAAGAGACTTCCTGGATCCTGACCACTACCTCAGGGCATATGGGTAGATGTTGTCTTAGGGTTTTATTGCTGTGAAGATATAACATGACCATGGCAAATCTTACAACACATGTAATTTGGGGCTTGCTTATAGCTCAGAGCTTTAGTCCATTATCATCATGGTGGGAAACATGGCAGCACATAGGCAGACATGGTGCTGTAGAAGGAGCTTAGAGCTCTACATTTGGATCCGCAGGCAGGAGGAAGAGAGAGTAAGCCATGTGGCCTGACTTGGGTTTCTGAAACCTCAAAGCCCTCTCCCAGTGACACACTTCCTATAACAAGTCCACACCTCCTCTATTACAACTATGTATGAGCCTATGGGAGCCATTTTTATTCAGACTACCACAGATGTCAATTAAGTTTGTAAAAGTGAAAATATAGATAGTCCCCAGAGTTAAAGATGTTTAAAAGTTGTCTGAAACAGCAGCTGGACTTGAAGAAGGACACATTTTACCCTCTTAAATGCTTAGGAATCTACTTTGCATGGAAAATATGTCTTTGTAGAAACAAGTAACAATTTTTTAGTGGCAAAACTTCTACTTGATTTTTTTCAAAAGACAGAAAGTATTCAAAATCCTCAAATTTAGGGTAGAATATGTGGAATACATACAATGATAAGCACAATGGAAATGAGATGAATTTGTGCTATCATTGACAAACACACTAGTGACTTTAGAAATTATCCCATCATTACATTGAGGGTTTTTATTTCTATAAAAACAGAAATAAAAGCCACGCAGAAGAGAACTCTAACACAGAACTTAACAGACAGCTAAGAAGAAGCTTACCTTTGTGTTAAGCTTTGTGGAGAAGTAGAAGAAGCTGAGCTCACCTTGCACATACACAGCACGCTTGAAGCGGATCATGTTTAGATCCCTGTCTTCTGTTTTAGGAGCTGTATTTTTTTTTTATCCTTTACAAAAGAAAGTTAAAATAGTATAACATTCTATTCTTAGATACAATTTCTTTTGTAATATGGTTTCAAATAAAATATAAGGGAGGGCCTTACTGTGTTTTGTGCTGTATTATCACACAACTCCTACAGTTTTCCAATGGGCATTTTGGAAACAAACATACCTTAGTTCTCTAGTGTGTGATAACCAAAATAAATAAATAAATAAATAAATAAATAAATAAATAAATAAATAAATTCATAGAAAAAAACAACCTGGAGATTTCATGTGCAATCAATACACATGCATTCCTGTGCAAATGTATATAAATTGTTTAAGTCTTTTTCCACATGTGTTTCCCTAATGTCACTAGTTCACAGAAAATTAAAATTCCCAAGTTTTCTAGCAACCAAATCAATAAGACATGGAATCTTCATCATTCAGAACCAAGTACTTTGAAGTGTTCATACATAGCAGCTGGAAGGATCACACCATGCTATTCTTAAACCTAAATATGTATACCTTATGGTATTACTACTAGATTGGTTATATTAAGGCTCACAATTTGGCAGTAGAAACTGAATATTTTATGCAATTTGTAGAGTGATAGGAAATTTAACAAACAGATACAAAACTGATTCATAGGCTTGTCTAATTGCTGATTTTCTAAAAGCATATGACGTATATGGTTTTTAAATATATGTACATTTTGAGTTGGTTTTCTACAGTGGCCATAGTCATGGCCTGACTTATTGTTAATACTTGTGCCTAGTAGTTTGAAGCATTATAATACATATTTATGAGGAAGCTGGATGTGGTAAGAGAATGTTGTCACTCATTAAAATCTATGTGATCATTTATTAAGCAACCCACAAATTCATCCTAGCACTGTCTTATTTAGTCTTGCTTGGGAAATAGGAAAAAATGAAGGATCATCATTTGAATTATTAAGCATACAGTCTATTGACATAATAGAGTCTAGAAGAGGCTGCCAAAGATTCTGTGAGTGAACTGCAACAGTAGGGGTTTCAAAGGCCAACAAATAGATTTTGAAAGCACACATATTTTTTTAAGACATATTAATGGAAAGCCAGATACGGTTCTGCACACCTGCATTCACAGCTCTCACAAGGTAGAGAGGCAGGAGGATTGTGAGCCCAAGGACCATCTTGACTCATAGTAAGATGGAATTGGGGGGGGGGGCTCCATTTCCAAATGAATGAATACAATAAGAGCTGATAGGTTCCTTAACAAATGATCATGAAGGTGTTCATAATTGAAAAAGGTCTCTTACGTCATCCAGCTGCCTCATAAATATGTGTTATGGACAATAAAACGCTTAGGCATAGGTGTTAAGTATAAGTCATGCCAGGACCAGGGATGGCCATTGTAGAAAACCAATTCAAAGCATAAAAAAATCGTATTTGACATGTACTGTTAGAAACTCAGCAACCAAAGAAGTCAAAACCTCAGTTTGTCATCTGTTTGTTAAATTCCATATCACTCTAGAAATGATATGAAATATTTATGTAACACATTAGCAACTAGTTTGGAGGGGACATTATGGTTGGTTATATGATCCATTTCCTTCTGAAACTACAGATGGGTTAGTTACTTGAATATCTAATTTCTCTACTTTTATTGTTCATGTTTCACATATGCATACAAGCAAGAATACTTACTACACATAATTTATTATGTTATTAATGTCACACAAGTGTGAACAGTTTTGGGCAATCCTCTCGCAATCTAATCACAAATGATATTTCAATCTGGGATTATTTTTAACACAAGCATTTTACTTCTCTTGTTACCATTCATTCTGAATTCTTGAACCCTAAGAAACCCAATGTAGTCTTTCAAACCACAAGTCCACAGGCCATGATACTCCTCTTTCAGGAATATCTTTCTAACGCCACAGGAAGATATGAAAACAAGTATATTACCCAATCTTGAGAAAGTTCCCATGAAACCTTCTAATGTCAGCTGCCCCATGCTGGGAGCCTCTAGACAAGAGCATCTTACTGAATGAAAGTAGCAGTTGAAGCCCTGAATGACACCATCTATTAAAATGGACAACAGATGTGCACACAAAAAGAAATAGATCAAAGAGTTGACGTGCATCTGGGAGGATATCAGCAAATGTGCAGTATTGTAGGATTTTGTTATTTTATACTTGCATCCATGTAACCAAGGTAGAGGAGTAAGTTACAGTGAGAAGGAAAACAAAGGAAGGAGTAGGTAGCTACAGAATACAGAGTTGTATCTGAGGGCTGGGTAGGGCTCAGAAGGCACTTCCACATATATTTTAAGCAATTTATTTATGTAACCATCAGTAGGAATGCCAGGGGCACAGAAAGTAGTAGTCAGGGTCTCTGCCTTATGAAACTCAGAATTCATTTGAGAAATAGAGAGGTCATGCTTCAGTCATTATTGATATTCTGCAGTAGTCATCTTCATGATTAATATAGCTGAGCAATGATAACAGTCTTGTAAAAATTGAAGCAGTTTGCAAACACAAGTATGTATTCGGTTTTATAACTGGCTCTGATTGTGGGCTGGAGAACCTGAAACAGTTCTCTGGGAATGCAGTGTAGGGCATGAATTTGGAGCTTGTTAATCTCAGTACTTTAGTACTGTACCTAAGCATCACTTCCTACAACTCTGACACATCTCGGCTTCCTTATTGACTAACAGATGGTCTAATTAACGGTCACACTGTAAGCACAGTATTTTTTATTTGCTGATTGGCTTTCTCAATCCTAATTTAGTACTCATGAATTTGGACTGCTTAAGGAAGCCCTCATAATTCTTTGGGTACAATATGGAAGCTTCTGTTTTAAGAAAGTGATTATTATATAGTTTGAGGCCAGCCTGGTCTACAGAGTGAGTTCCAGGACAGCCAGGGCTATACAGAGAAACCCTGTCTCAAAAAAAAAAAAAAAAAAAAAAACCAAAAACCAGAAAAAAAAGTGATTATTGGATACTTGTTCATAGCATTGATGATTGTAATGGCATGTTAATGCTACTGGCAAGTGTTAATAACTCTCCAAGGAAAATAATTATGTTTACTATTTTCTGATGGTCCTTCAGAGGTCTCACTGTGATGATCGATGGCAAGTACAACCAAATCAAGTAAGGATGTTGTTTCAAATTCTAAATCAAATATATATTCATTATTATTTTTTCATATTTGGCACATTTTAGTTCTATGAGTTTTCCATATATGAATATATCAGCAATTTCTACTTACTCTCTGACCTCTAATTTCAGGCCTTTTTTTCCATACATAAAAGAAAACATGTAGGATTTGTCATTGTTTCAGTTAATATGAAGTCTCCCACTTCTATGAAAGTGGGAGGATCTCATTCTCCATGGCTGATCAATTCTATTGTTTACATACCATTTCCTTCACCCATGTTTACATATCATATCCTTCAACCATCTATTGACGTACATAAGCTTATTCTGTGTAGAATGGTTATTATGAAATGTCACAGGAAACAGACACTGTCACATATCTCTTTTGTATATAACTCCATTTTCATATACAAAACAGAAGCAGGATAGCCTATGGTACTATAGTTCGATCGTCAATGTTTGGAGAAACCTCTACACTGATTCTAATAGTACATGAGAGCTCCTTTTCTTCCAAACCTTCACTGTAGCCTCCCCCAGCCCGAAGAGGGCTGGTGCAGACCTTGTTGCAGCTGAGGTGGGGCCACCTGCAGTGTAGCTTTCTGACTTGGCTGGCTTCCCTTGTTTGTGTCAACTGCCATTGTGCGTAGTTGGGATCCTGATGCCTGCTGAGACACCTTTGAGACAATCCACGTAGCGGGTGTCTTCGGGCTGGATCCAGGCACCTGGATGGACTGGCAGGGGTGGGGGTGGAGTGGGGATGGGCCTACCCCTTATATAAGTTGAGACTCTAAGTAAACTTTAAGGTGCCTTGAACAGAATACTTTTGTCTTTATTTCTCTCCCCGTCTAGTCTTTTTCAGTCCCAGACTGTCTTTCAGGAGTACCTGGTTCTCATGTAAGCCGCAGGTGGCTTACAACTACACTTCACCAACAATTTTAATAGTATCCATTCCAACTGCAGTTTTAATTCACCTGACAACCAAATGAGCAGGCTTTGTCTTAATCAAATTTTTGGCTGTTTTTATTTCTTCTTTGTTAAATATCTACCCAGATGGCAAAGACCACTTCACTCTGTGGGTTGACTTGACTGTACCTGCCTTGCAATCAAGACCTTACAGATGTAATCTCAGTTAACAATTTTTGTTTGCTTTCTCTATGATTGAATTTTACCCAGGAACTCTGTGCATTTCCCTATGTCTTATACTTTATTAAATGAATTTATTTCTGTTTTACATTTGTATCAGTTCTGTGCCAGTTTGCATTACTTTCATTCTCTCACTCTTCTGAGGTCCAGCATCCCTTCCCTATCCGCTCATCTTTTTGTCCCTTTTATTCAAATCCTGCAAGACTAATTTGTTGTCTCTAACACTCTTGGATATTGACCTTTCACTTAAGCTACATTATTAGAGCAAACTGACCCTTCCTCTCCCAGCAACTAACAATTGCCAGTTACCCTATGATAGGGGCAGGAGTGTGTGCATGTTCACTCTGTATGCTGGGATTTGGATGGGCTGGGTCTTGTACAGGGCTTGTGCATGCACTCGCAACTACTATGCATAGGTACAGCTGTCCTACTGAGTCCAGAAGGCCTTCCTTGTAGTCATCCATTGCCTCTGGCTTCTATACTCTTTCCACTCCCATGATCCTTTAGGGCTGAGTACATTCTCTTATCCTCTGCACCTTAGTTGTGGGTCTCTGTTAATCACCATCCAGTGCAAAATGAAGCTTCTGAGAAGAAAGGTAATAATAATAACTCGATAGGAGTTGGCTTAATGCTATGTCCATTTAACAGCATATAGTATTAGCTTCTCCACTAGGAGCCATGATCTGTCTAGCCAGATTCCTGAAACAATAATGGTTACAGGTATAGATTTCATCTTATGGAATAGGACCTAAATCCAACCAGAAACCAAATGATTACTCCCTGATTATCAGCTCATTATTGTACCAGAGAATCTGTGCTGACAGTTCAGTCATTATTGTAGCCACAGAGTTCACAGCGGGTATGATTGACCATTATGTTTTTCCTTTGATAGAAGACATCCATTATATCTTACTCCAGTAGTTTCAAATTAAGTTTTAGATAGTAAAGCCTCCTGTGAGATAAGTGCCTAGTTTCAATCCTCTACACACGAACATCCAGTTTTCCTATTAGCATGGGAAGCTATCTTTAATTCAAGCAATATAGACACAAATATTTTCACCTCAGATTGATGAAAATAGCAATATATTTTAAGGATAAATGTGGCTTGAGGGATAGAAGCAAGAATCTGAAACAGTAACTAACTGTATGATCAGTTCTTAAAAATTTCTGTGACAGTTGATGACAGTTATTAAAAATATTTGAAATGATAAGAACATACACAAACCATTAGGGACCATAAAAAGGCTGATGTTCTGTAGCTGAGTGCTAGTTTTGATATGCAAAGAGAAGTGGGGGTCTACTTGTGAAGGAGACAAGTGGGAGGGAGTGGAGAAGCAGTACTGGGCTAGAGAATATATGGTCAGAATATAGTAACAACAAAGACACTATGGAACCATTCACTCTGTATACTCAATAAACAGTAATAACTAAAAAATGATGCATTGGTGCCTGAATCCCCATTTTCATAAGTAAGGCAAAATACCCACAAGGAAATATTTTGCTTATCATGTTTGAGGACATTCATTATAGGTTCATTCTAAGCTGCCATAAGGGAGGTGGTAGACCCTTCTGCTGGCATGTCCTACCATCTCACCCTTCAGAATGGTGCCCAATATCTATATCTTTCTTATTCTCCTATCCCATTTCTCAATAGACAACTACAACATGCCAATTCTCAAAAATTCTCCTCTATGAAAAAAATTTTCATATCATTGCTATTCATTCATCATTTAATATGTATTGGTCTGCATCTTGTTTCTAGTAAACACTGGTCCTACTTGGAACTAATTTCCTCTCTGGGTCTGCAAAGTTCTGCACAATTATGACATGGATGATATCCACTTTCTTGTCTCTTGAGAATTATGAGGAGTTAACAAGATTTGCTAACATCTCAAACACATGAGTGCTTTAATCACCTAATCTTCCAGCATGGCACTACTCAGGATATACCTAGTGAGACAAAATAGAGCTGAAAGCCAGATTGGGTCAATATTATTTAAAGTATGTACAATACAAAGATGGATGACTGTGCATCTCATGCTTTGTAATGTGCACAGAACTTAAGAAAAGACAGCAAGATATTTCTTCATTTAACATTATCATGTTTTTCTATGGTGTGAATCATAACATTGTACTGAGTTTTGATCAATTTGACTATTGTTGAACTTGGATAGTGAGTCACATGCAATGTGATATGTAACAATTATAAACAAAATGAATATTTCAATATGTGCTAGTTGCAGGTTAAACAACTTCATCTACAAAACTGTATAGACAGGAGAAAATATAAATATTTGTTTATTCATATAAAATAATTAAAATCTGTTTAGTAATTTAAAATGTATCATTTGGTGCTATTAGTTAAGTAATAGAGATAAACATTATTTATCTGCATGTCTAGCTAGCACATGGTAAAATAAGCTTCACTATATTTTGTTGGTTCTCTTTAAATATTCATAAAGAAATGGATGAGAATAATGACAGTGATTTCAAAGGAATTAAAACTAAAACAGACTGCATTCCCCTTTCTTAGAAATCTGGTCCCTCATGAGCAGTGTACCATCTAGTGAGTATAGATGAGAGTATGATATTGATATAACACAAATATTTGTAAGCTCTACATAGCTTTTAGTCTGTGCAGCACCTATATGGACTAGGTTCAAACAAACCAAACCAATCAAACAAACAAAGAACCAGAGCTCTATGAAGTATGCAAGTTGATGGTTTAAATAACGATGCTTTCTGATTACAGTTACAATATACAGTACAAAATAAGCAGGATGTCTAAATGGCACAGCTTTAATATGAATGAAGAAATAGAAGCCGATATAAAATCTAATCCTCCTAAAACAGCACCACTTCAATCCCTACACATACAGTGTCATCATATCAGTTGTTGTAAGCTATTTTTTCTGTAAAACATATGTTTGAAAATCTACCTTCATACTAACTTGCAGTAGCATTTATTGTAGAAAGAAAATAGAAAAAGAAAAATTGAAATGGCAAACTCCATGAATAAAAATCCGATTTTATTTTGAGCACCATTATGAATATTTAGAGGAACACTTTTTGAGTCTATAAAGCAAAGTTAAAATGCTTTTCTTTTTGATTATCTTCTCTAAAGAGCTTTCTACCCATGATTATATATAAGAGATGTAATTAAATGATATTATCAGTAAATTTTGGAACATTCTACTCATTTCCAACAAAGCAAAGTTAAGGATAGGTTGTGCTACTCTTCATGGTAGCAATAGATAACCAGTGAGAAATTCTCAATCTGATGATCACCAAAAGTCACTACAGATAGATCTCTCCCTCATAATGAAGTTCAGGTCCCATCTTTTATATTCCTGGTAACATACTGATTTTATAAGTAAAAAACAGTGAACAATGAAAGAAGGGAGGAGACATCACCATTAGCCTTCCTTAAGATGTAAACCACATGAAAAGGAGGAAGGTGGAGGCATCTGGGCACTGTTGAAGATAGTTAAGGGAAGGCTATTTCCTTCTGGTAAAGCATGGCTATATTATAACAAACAATTCACATATTTTACTTATTGATGAATGGATTAATTAACTGTGTGTGTGGGGGGGGGGCTTGGGAGTGCTATGACATGTGTGTGGAGGTCAGAGGACAACTTTCAGGAGCTGGCTCTCTCTGGCATATGGGTCCATAGGACTAACTTTAAGTTGTCAGGCTTGGTTGCAAGTGTCTTTACCCACTGAGACATTCCATCACTCCCCAAATGACTACTTTTATAGATTTTTTTTTCTTACTTTTCTTTTAAAAACTCTTCAACTTTTTCCGATAGTACATATTTTTGGGTAAAAGAATGAGTTCTAACTGTGGCCCTGAATAGAAACTGGAAATCTAGATTATAGTATCACTACTCTACAAAGGCTTTCTGCTGCAGAAAAATGATGTACTACTGTCCCCTCCCTAAGACTTTACCCCACTGGGGTCATCAGAGAACTTAGGATGTACTATAAAGTCTACTGTGCATATGGGTCAACACAGAGGTGTTTCTGGTGATCTTTGTCTACTCTTTCTTCATGAGAGTATTTTTCCCCACAGTGATCTCTCTGAAAATTGTCTACTCTAGCCACAAGAGTATTTTTCTCTGCTGTAGCAGAGAAAAGTTGTTGTGTACTCTCACCTTTGAAAGTGCTTCATGTTATTCTGTAATAAACTCTTCATGATTTCCACACTATGCCCTGTGACTCTTTTGAACTCACTTGAGAGTGTTTACAGAGACTGGGGAGCTGATAGCAGCCACAGTGAAATAGCTTGTATAAGCACTCAAAAATGTTCTTGACTTATAGAAATTGTTTATTGTCATTTTAAAATAATGTCATTGATGAAAATAAATAATGAATGGTAATGACAGACCACTTCTAGTAGCATTCTCTGTTCTATAAAGAGACCAAGATGTCCACTGGTTGGTATAAGACATTGAAGTTTCCAAGATGGATATGGTGTAATTCTGGTAATTCTTCCCAAATGTTATTTGAAGTTTTATTTATTCGGAAATGGACTCGACTTTTTTTCTACATAATTGTTTATTCTTTCTAACGT